>NC_051119.1:3273650-3409506 GCF_014839805.1 Manduca sexta
TAGTTTCATCCAAATCCGTTCAGTAGTTTTTTCTTTAAAGAGGAACAAACATACATCCATCCTCACTTTCGCATTTATATTAGTAGGATTGTCGCTCCAAAATCAAGCATTCCAAGCACCCAAATCGAATCATAACATTCACAAACAAACCATAACCCTCTCTATAGGGCAGTCGGGTAAACCGCACTCCGCAAAAGAGTAATCGTAGCAAAATTTTCAAAGTTGTAGAGGCAGCTGGCAGGCAATGAAAAATATGCAAAAATATCAAATGAAAATAATTTTCTCTCGCATTGGAATATCTCGACGTGAAATTATTCCTGTCGATACATTAATGCTAGCACTCAGTCGGATTTAGTGCTGTCAAATGGAAAAAAATTGAGCGGCGTATTATGAGGAGAGGTTTATGTCACCCTTGGTGAGATTTATTGTATTTTAGACATGTTTTTAGACATGCATGGACAGTTAACAGTAACATTGGCTTAAATAAAGTGAGTAACCTTGATGTGAACACACTATACAATTAAAAAGGAGACAGATTCACTAAGGTCTCTTGCAGGAATTACAAAAGTGATATATTTCGTCACTGGTTAGTCATACTCTGTAAAGATTTCTTATGTTTTTCAATAGTTATACTCTTCTTGAATGCAAAGGTTGTATTTATTTTGATTCGAATTGAGTCCCGGTATAAGTTAAGCGAATATTCCTTCTTGTGTTGATGTAGATTAATAATTTTAAACAAAGAACAACTAATTGTCACATTACAGGCGTGTAGCGCTACACTTATATTATTATGTATTGCATGTACCAGATGTGACAATAAACCTCTTTTCTTTCTTTTTTACTAACCGCACGATCGGTGTATCTCTCACACTGCTGCTATTTCCACACGTAAGTTCGGACAGTTCTTACTAACTCTACAAAAACGAGAGTGTACATCTGTTTAGACTCTAAAAACGTGCAGGCATGATGTTATGTTATTAAAAGGAATAAAAATTAAATAGATATACGATTGTAGCAATTGCGAGTCATTTGCTGTTAGTTATTAAAGAGTTATTTTATTATCTATTGAGTTATCTCTAAAGATCTTCATCAGATTCTAATATATTATGTAGTTCCTGGAAAAATATATATTTAAATACTAATCTCCATCTAAATCGTATTTGTAGTTTATGAGAAAATCGCGTATATATATATACATTTAACGGTGGCAGGTCTCTCATATGTGACAGTCCGCCGGGGTAGGTACTATCGCAATGTCTATTTCTGCTACCAAAGAGCAGTGTTTAATCTTTGTTGTGTTCCGGTTTGAAGCACATTGTAGCCAGTGTAACTACTGGATATAAAAACTTTTAACACTTCATATCGCAGGATGGGGAGCGCAGTGGGATACCAAACAATACTTTGTAATTCAAGGTGTTGGATGGTGTTTCTACTGTTTATGGGCGGACGTATCGCTTACAATCAGGCGAATGGCAAGCTCGTCTCGTCAATCGAGGCAATAAAAAAATACATTCGGAGCATATCTTTTTTGAAATCGGTTAAATACAATACAAATATAATTGCCATATGTCCGTTTTGTGTCTAAAATCACATACATATAAAATATGTCATGAAATCAAACAAAAGTCATCTATTCTGTTTGTATAATGGAATAGACACCCAGAAATTAATTGTTAGTAAAATATCGGCTTTCGATTTCCGACTCCAAATTAGATATCTGATCTCTCTCAATTTAGAAATATAATGAGACAGCAATTAGGAGAGAAAAAGGGAAACTGAGCGGTAATTGAGAATAAGTATTATAATAAGTGGTAAATCTTTTAAAGACAGTTTTATAGATACAGTGAAGAGAACTCGAGAAGGTTATTTTTAGGATTCCGTACCTCAAAAAGAACCCTATAGAGCAGGTATGGCGCAGCAGAAATGGTTTAGGTGCTATTATTAATAAAAAATATATATGTCGGAGGAAGCTGTGTCCGGTTGATTGTTGTCTGCGTGCATAACGCACAGTAATTGTTAATCAAATTTAGGTAGGCCATGAGTGCTTTGGACATAGAATGGAGGATTCATGATAGTGACTGATCGAGTTGGATCGTGGAGAATATTAGTTGGTTTAAGTAAGATCGGTGCCCTGAAACCGCTGCTCGGTCCTAATTGTCCACTTTTCTATCATCATTATTGTAAAGTGACAAAATATTGTTTAATTTAAATTGAAATATAAAAATCTCTGTGATCATTGTGTTTTGTGCTCGCATTTTACCCTGATGACGCCCACTAGTCTGCAACCACTAATGATGATGTCGACGGGAATAATGCTTCTCCGACACATACTCGTATATGACCTGTAATGTACGATCCATGACCGGTTTTATCTATCCTAGTTCCCCTTTTGAGCGACTTTTTTTGATCCCACTATGTTTTGTTTTTTTTTTTATCAGGACTCGGCAAAGTGCCTTCACTGCACCAGATGTTAAATGAAGTGAAGCCCGAAGGAATATACAAAAACAATGTTCGGCATAGTACTCGCGTGCCCGAATTATTTTGCCACGTCCCACCACTGGCACGCGTGCCACTGGGTTGCCCTCCCTGCCATATAGGATCACTTTTCGTCCTTCTTTCTGTCAAGATCCCTTTTCTCAGAAAATGTTAGAGCTATCAAGTTAAAATTTTATTTTAAGACTTGGGATTACGGTCTCTTTCGGGTGTTAAAAAACTTCTAAGACAATGAAATCAAAAGCTATGATCATTTATAATATGTTTTCATAAAGGAATCAAGACCTATAGGATACTTTCCGTTGACCTAGAATCATCAAATTTGGCGATAAGTTATGTTTTACATATGTAAAGGAAAAAATCTGCCAACTGTATGTCCTATAATAACAATAAAAGCAAACGGCAGTTTAGTTTCTCAAAGAACTAACATAAATACTTAGATACCTTACCTACAAGTTTGTATAGAACCCTCCGTGCGCGAGTCCAACTTGCATTGTATTACTTTACGACTGCAGTGCTGAAGTCTCGGGTTCGATCTGCAAGTCAGGCAAAATGATTTTCTATTAAGTATCAGCCGTCTGGAATTTGTAACTGATGTACAGATACATTCACCCCTTATCATATAGGATGGAATACAGAGGCGAAAAGTTGGTGCCCTTGTTGCGCCTCTGCCTATCCCTTCATAGATAAAAAGGCGAGTGTATGTATAAAATTCATTTATACATAATTCATGTTAATTATTCAAAACACACGTTGCAGCCCGGTAATTTATTTAAATGGACTTTGGGCAACTATAAACTAAATTAAAACATATTACAGTATTAAAATTACCATATTTGGATCAATATACTTAGTAATTCACGGAATATTATATTTACTATTACTTTTCAAAATCCATGCGAGCGTTTTTGATTGCAAATTATTGTTGCGTAGAAGGGAATACATGGAAAATTATCAATTGATTGATATTTTATGATTGAAGGCTTTGAGTTCGATCAGTATTTATTGAATAGGTTTATAGTCGTTGATATATCGTATTTATTACAAAATTATTTCTATAGCAGAAACGGAAAATAATGATACATACGTGGGGGCGCCACCTTCGCTTCTTCGTTTTGAAGTTGCCGTTGTCAGTACAAGAAATTAGTTACGTATTTTCTAGAATATGGCGAAGTTTTTTATTTTCCTGGTCACGGTATATGAGTGGCTTTGTTATGTACCTCGCAGACGCTGCCAATGTTCAAACCAAACCAACAATTTGAAACTCAAAGTGGGATTCAAACAAAGATTAGAGAAATTAATCTATTTCTAAATACTACTCCAATTCAAGTGGATTTGACAACCAATGACACAAACGACTCATTAGCTCGTTAACTCTCCTATAAAAAATCCAAAACTTCATCGTAATGATAACTTAGTTTATGCGAATGTTAGACATTCTAATAAAACTATTTTTCGGATTTTATCGCGGTTTTAATATCATCATTTTCTCCAACATTTCGTAGACTTTGCAGCCTCCAAGGTCGCGGGGGGGGGGGAGGAGGTGTTGGTCATCCGAAAAGTCAAAGTTACAATATCTATATTTTACAATTATACAAATCTTCATAGTGTCAATATGGCTTTGTCGCCGCTAGACATTTTCAGCAATTTCGTAAATGTCGATCGATATCCAGAATACGAACCAGCGCGCATTTCGCTCCCACCGCCATTAAACAGATTGAGACTGGAAAAACAAGGACCCTGAAAAAAAATCCGTGTCCCGCAACAGAACTGCGGCTGCGGCGCTCTTCAAAAAATATGCAATTTGAATTTTTTTAATTAAAGAATGTTCTGCGATGTTGCCAGCTCACATTAATCGGACTAAAGAGGTCGTAAGCCAATGACGGCGAGGATGCTTATCAGTTAGAAAAGTTATTTTTAAATATTTTTTTAGATATGCTTTTAATGTTATTGTATTTGAACTAGTAACTTCGGTAAATAAAAGGTAGTAACTTAGGTAAGTAAAATTTGTATTGTAAATCCAGGGAAATAAATAAAATCGTAATGAAGTTCTCTTCCTCTCTTCCTCAGTTTTTTCTATTTTTTTATTTACAAGTAACGCAAATTTTAGAATTTTTGTCTTTTCATGCATTTGCCTTGTTGGGGATGATATTGATTTTATAAGTTAATTACAATAACTTTCATAAATAACAGAAAGATTTATATTTATTTACACGTCACTTTTTGTGTATCTAGGCTAAAATTTAGAAGAATATTGATTTTATCAGCCAATTATAATAGGTTTCCTAAATTTCAAAAAGATCAAAATAATGATCAACTTGAACCGTAACTATATTTACTTATATTGACATAATTGCAAGAATATGAATGAATTACCTAGATCGATCATCGAATATTCCATACGCCATACGCCATACGCGAGTGTGTGTCGAACCTAAGCCGTTTACTGATACGTGCTCTTAGCGGTCGGCGCGGGCTTATGTCGCGTCCATTACCATCGCAAATACCGAAGCCATGATGGTCTCTCAGCTTCCGATAGAGGAAGACTTCATTAGAGGCGGTTTGAGTACTTCTGAGAATTATCTTTTGATTTTTATTCTAAATATTGCATTTCAGTTTATGTCAATGATGAATGAGGATTTTTACACTAAAAACAGCATAGGGAAAGGAAGAGCTCCCTCCCTAATTTAAGGTGGAGAGAAATCAATATCCTAATATAATCGCATCTTATACTGGAGAGAAATCAATATCCTAATATAATTAAAATATTTCGATGTTTGTAAGAAGTAAACGCAGCAAACACTGAACGGATTTCGATGAAATTTAGTACACGGATAGACCATACCCTGGATTAATACATAGATTACTTTTAGTCCAATTATTTGCACCAGTGGCAAGTATTTGAAGTTTTAATCCTATTTACTGATTTGTTGATGCCTGCGCTGTAAAGATGGTGTTCTTGATAGCTTCAGAAATGTTGGAATTTTGAAACGACTTTAAAAAAAAGAGGAGTATAAAGTTTTTATAGAAGGAATGATTTTTCACGCATTCGAAGCCGCGAGCAACACATATGCTGCTATAAAATCACCCTGCCCTAGAAATTTCTTAGCCTTACATTTCTAGTCACTGGAAATTTTCAGCATATTTTATAAGCACATTTGTACTCCACAGGATACAAAGACATCCATATCGCGGAGCCTCTTGCAGCACTTCAAATCTGTTCCACTTCATCCACCTGATCGATGTCAGCGTCCACTTCCCCAGTCCTGGAGTTGCAGCAGTTGAAGAAAGTACTTATCATATACAGCTTCTTCGGAATATTTCCTATTTTGCATAAATATCAGAGATTAGATGCTCGCAAATAGTAAAAAGCGGCGATATAGCCCAGTTGATTGTGCAACGGACTCCTGAGACGAAATTCCGCAGGTTCAAAAGCCAAGGGCACACACCTTTGACTTCGTTTGCTTTAACGGTGAAGGAAAGAAAATATCGCGAGGAAACCTGCATACCTGAGAAATTCTCTATTATGAATTTTCGAGGGTGTATGAAGTCTACCAATCCGCACTAGGCCAGCGTGGTGGACTAAGGCCTAATCACTCTCAGTAGTAGAGGAGGCTCGTGCCCAGCAGTGGGACAGTATATAACACAGGGCTGATATTATTATATTATATATAGATCCTCGTAGCTTAAGCATACGCAATAAATCTCTATGTCGGTTTTTTCATTTCCAAGTGAGTTTTAAGTTAATGAAGAAAGTTTCCGGAACAGGTGCCGTTGAAACTAACGTCTTAAGGTTCGTTCACACTGAGATATCGTGATATTTTATTCGTCCTTTTGGAACACGGGAAATCGTAGATACCGTCTATCTTTGTATGTATGATGTCTTTTTGGGATGGTAGTCCAAAAACTACTTTATTACTAATATTATGAGTGGTAAAATTTATTGACTATTTTTGATATTGAGAGTAAAGTTACAGCTGAAGAGATTTGGATGAAATATGTAACATAGATAAACCATAATTCCCCAGAATAATATATAGGTTATATTTATCGCGAAAAAGTTATCTACATAGCATGAGTGTATTTGTGAGTGAAAGTGTGTTGATGCCGCTGAAAAGAATTCTCTTAGAGAGTGGCATTGGGAAGCGTAAAATTAAAATTACTTTTGATTCATATTTATTTTGTTCGAAACTTCCACTTTTATTTTTACATATACGATTCGAAACGTGTAAAGTGTTATTTTGAATATAATTATGTGGTTTCTTTTAGTAACGCGATGTCGAAACGACCCGTATGCAGTCTCTATGTAAATTACCACACATTCGCGAGAATAAAATCTCGCAGCGAGATAACAGTGTGGTCCAACCCTTACACTATTTTCATGAAAAAATTAGGTTATGTATTATTCAAACTAGCTTCCCAGTTTGTGCTGACTTTATGCTAATTTTTGCAAGTTTGCGACGTAAAATGCATTTTAAAATGGATTCCTTGTGCTTATGAAATTTGTTTAATTTCTACTTAAGATTAGGGGGCCATATTCCGTCTATGGGGGCTAATTCGTCTTTTTGCAATTGCAGGCGTTGTATCCAAAGGACAGCTTTGATAGTTGTATAGATAAGAGAGTCAAAAATCCCCTAATTATCTATACGGCTATCGAAGTCATCCTTCGATTAGTACGCCTGTGATGCAATAAGATGGATATTATGATTTTTTTCATTTATTTTCAACTTTAAACCGCTCTCTTATTTGTAAAGTGGTGGTTATCCCCTTTTGGCCGTTAACCGTCCATATGTACACGTATTTTGCGTATATAAATGAACTGTTCTAAACAGTAATAAAAAAAAACAAATTGTATTTTTTTCTTCTCTTTATCATATACTGTAGTCTATACCTTAAACTGATTTTGATAAGAGCATCACCAGAGTTTCTTGTCCGTTTTCTGGTGAGAACTGCTTTCCGAACTGGTAGTAGAGTTAATATTGACGGAATCTAAATTATGTATAAAATTTTACGGATTCAAATAAATCATTTCGTTTTATAGACGGACTAGAGCCCCTTGCATTAGTTTTTTTTTATTATTTAAATAACTCAAGATTGAGCTTTAATATTATCGATGGGTATCCGGTATTTGATACGTAATTTGTCCCCCCCCCCCTCCTATTTAATAATAACAACAATTCTTAACACTTGCAGAATAGTTAGAAAATTTTTGTCCACATAGATTGTTCACCAGTAATTTACAACGATTTTTCGCTTCGCTTAAAAGCCCGCATTAAATGGATTTACCCCATTCGCATGGGGGAATAATGTTGTTAAAATATAAATAATAATACTAATAATACCAGCCCTGTATTATATACTTGCCCACTGCTGAGCACGGGCCTCCTCTACTACTGTCAGGGATTAGGCCTTAGTCCACCACGCTGACCTACTGCGGATTGGTAGACTTCACGCACCCTCGAAATTCCTATAGAGAATTTCTCAGATGTGCAGGTTTCCTCACGATGTTTTCCTTCACCGTTAAAGCGAACGATAAATTCACAAAGAATACACACATGATTTTGGAAAAGTCAGAGGTGTGTGTGTGAGTCACACTCAACTAGGCTATCGCCGCTTTTGCCTTAGTTTAATTATCTATGCCACCAGCGCTTCTCGGATTTGTTATTGAGTTACCTATGTCTTTGTCAATATAGTTAGCTTTAGTGAAGGAAAATGTCGTGAGGAAATCTACATACTCAAGAATTTTTAAAGAACTTAAAACGTATGTGTACTAGGCCAGCGTGATGGACTAAGGCCTAATCCCTCTCAGTAGTAGAGAAGTGTAGCAGTGGGTAGTATATACATACAGAGGTGATATTAAAATTCATATTTATGTTTTTTTATGCTTTCCGTACAAATAGTTTATGAGTTATAAAGTAATGGTTACTTCCCGGAACAATCGTATGCGGCTTCATTCCGGTTAATATTTATTTGCGTCGTTCTAAGAAACCCTATCAAGCTATCCCTAAAATGTAAACATTGCACATCAGTATATAATACCACACGGTATATCTAGTAAACGTTTTCCAAACACATCGATACATTATTACCTGTTTATTGAACGGAAACGCGCGCGTTTCGTCACGTTGACTCGTTACTTGGTGTGACGCAAATCGTGTCGCATCAAGAGTTCGTATGCTTCAAAGACGTAGAAATTAAGAAGAGGCTTTAGTTTTTTTTATTATGTTTTAATACACGTTTACTAGACGAGCAACTTGCTCGTCTGGTAAGTGCTATTAATGGTAACAACTCCTAAGAAAACTTTGAGTTTAAACTGTAGATATTGTCGCCATGAGAAGTAGGCTAATGGACAGGTATAGATTTGCCATTAGCACTAACAATCTAAAGTTTCTAAATTGTCCCAATTGGGACGATTGCATTCATTGCTCCTAAATCTATATTAATAAATAAAACTGACAGTTTTTTGAACGTGCAAATCTTACTGGTGGTAGGTCTTTCGTATGAGAGTCCTGGGTAGGTACTTATGCAATGTCTATTTCTGCCGCCAAGACGCAGTGTGTAGTCACTGTTATGTTCCGGTTTGAAGGACATTGTAGCCATGTAGCCAGTGTGACTACTGGATATAATGCGACTTAACATCTCATGTCTCAGGATGGCGAGCGCATTGGAATACCAAACAATACTTTGTAACTCAAGGTGTTGGATGGTGTTTCTATTTATGGGCATATCGCTTCATCAGGCAAAAGGTAAGCAGGTCTCGTCATTAAAAAAAAAATTCTTAAAAGATGTTTTTTTTTACTTTAATTACTTCATTACTTCTGAGTGATAAAGACTAGTTTTATCCCGGGAAAATATTTATCCCCATAGACATTATTTCTAGGACCGATTTCACTGTTTTTTTGTTGTGTATATTATTGTCAGGAGAAAGATCTAATGGAAGAATAAATTCAAAAAATTGCGCGGAAAATAAGAGAATTTAAGAAAACTTAACCAAAATATTAATTTTATATAACTGTCAATTGTTTGAAATAACTGTCAGCGATTGACAGAATGCGCGCTGCAAATTCATAGTTAAGACGAGATAACGTCTGTCGGGTCAGCTGGTTATAATATAAGAACCGCGATAAAATCCGCAAATTAGTTTTATTTCAACATCTCTTGTCAGTCAACTCTATCTATACCTCACTCTTACCATCCGGTGCTGTGGGGTCAATTTGGCATAACAGTATAAAAAAAAACTTCAACCAATTTTAGCTTTGATTTCTAGAGCGTTTCTATCCTTGTCAGTGAAATGGAGGGGGGCGGGGGGGCTATTTATACGATCCGTACATTCAGGAGAACGTAAAACTTTGTGAATGATTTGAGTAAAGGAATTGAAGAGACTTTTTGACTTAAGTACAGTGAAATGAGTATTGAATTAGGTTTGGTACTGATTCACTGTTTTTTTGTTTGTGGGTGTTTTTATATGATTTATTTACACCGACTGCCTCGGTGGCGTAGTTGTAAGTGTACACGGTACAAGTACGACTGCCGCGCTGAGGTCCTGGGTTCGAATCCCGGGTCGGGCCAATAATAATTGTAACTGGGTTTTTCCATCTTAAAAATTACTCAGTCGCAGCTTGGAGTCAGGAAGTTGGCGGTGTGATACCCCCGTGCTTCGAAAAGCACGTAAAGCCGTTGGTCCTGCGCCTGATCTCGCTCCGGTAATGTCGGCTTGCCGTCTCACCGAACTATGAGAGTGAAGGAACAGAGAGTGCACCTGTGTACTGCGCACACACTTGTGCACTATAATATCTCCTGCGTGGCTGATCTCCGTTGAGATTGGCCGCCGTGGCCGAAATTCGGCTAGGAGGGATTCATTCATTCATGATTTATTTAATTGTAGCTCTTGTATAAAACACAGGAAAGACATGTACAGGGTCATTTTCACATTGCGTTTCTAAATGAAACCACATGCTTATCTACTTGGAAATAACACTTTACAATACGTTACTTGAGCCGTAGATGTAAAATAAAAAAACTGAAGTTTCGTACAAAATAATTATCAATTAAAAGTAATTTTAAATTTACACGCCCTAATGCCTACTCTACTACTCTAAGAGAATTCGTTGCAGCGGCAACATAATACTTTCAGTTAGAAATACACTCGCGCACACGCCATATTTGCATTTAACTACAAAATGATTAATAAATCAGAAAACTAAAACCAGGATTTTTGGCAAAAATATTCTTTATTAATGAGCGATTTTTGGCATAATATCAGCAAAAGGGGGGAAAGAGTATATGGTTTCATTTAGTAACGTAATGTTAATACATAATTAGTAAAAACCTTAATGATGGCAAGGATTCGCCATCGTTGGATAAGCCGTGGAGGATATCATCACCATTGTAAGTAAAGCTATACCATGGTTTTACAGAATTATTCATTCCTAGAGTAGTTCTATCTCATCTGCTACCGTTCTTCTTCTATCTTACTCTCTTCTCTTCTATTCTAGAGGTACTATTTTTGCAACGTCAGACGCCATCTCAAGAAAGTCGATTCTTTAGTCTATATGCAAAACAGTGAGTTGCAGTGGCGAAGAGTGAAGTTTTCCAAAAGTTAACCCGACACAACATATAGGTATTGATGTGCGTAAATACGGTCTGCAAATCGTTCTAATGATACATAGATTTTAAATGAAAGGGAAGCCGGCATGAATTGGGTTTTATGGACCCTTCGCCACTGGTGAGTTGGTACCCTCGAAATAAGTTATCCGTAAAGTAATAAACTGTAAAAACTTAGTTATCATTTACAGTTAATATTTCATCGGTAGGAATTTATCGCTAATTATGTCGAATACCCTCCTTGGAAAATAGCTTTAGATACAAACAAGGTAGGTCAGGTAAGTTAAAGCCGGTTCATCCCCTAATTACAAAATTATAGGGTCAGTAATAAAGTGAAATGTACGAAATATTATTGCCCGATAACAAAGGGCCGCAACTATTTGATAAACTTATTACTTCGCGTTAAAAGTTAACATTTGTTATGATAGTTTACAAAATGGCCGATGTGCCGCCATTTTGTTTAACCTTTACTCATGAATTTGATGTTACCGAATACAGACGAATAGTCACGAACATAAGTGTGTCAACAGTGCGGGTGTATTCGTTACTTATAAGTGACAGTCATATTTATTCACGAATTATTCGCCAATAGTCTAAAAGTTTAGACGGATATTTTAAAGAATACTTACTAGCTGACCTGACAGACGTTCTCAAATAATATTTTCGTTAAGTTTTCTTAAATTTTCTAAATATCCGCGCATTTTTTTTTTCTTTCATAAGAACCTTCTCCTGACCATAACAAACACAACAAAAAATAAAATAGTGAAATCGGTCCAGCCGTTCACGCGTGATGGCGTGACCAAGGGAAATAGGGATTCATTTTTATATATATAGATGTGGGAATTATTATGTAATATTAGGCTTCTGCAGTGCTGAGGTCATGGGTTCGATTCTTGCGACAGGTAAAATGATATTTTGGATTTTTTGGTCAGTATCAGCCCGGAGCCTAGAATTTGTGCCCGATATGACAATAGACTTGCTCCCATCACACGAGGTGGAATACACATGACAAAAAGCGTTTTCCAAACTGTACTATAACGTTCAAGGCATTGATAAGTGGGCCGAATTTAAAATTATTGATGCGTTTTACACTATTGAAGAAAGGGAATAAAACAAAGAACTTGTAAAATTGTTTTGTCTGTTTTTTTGTGTTTGATTTATGTTTATTATTTTTTATTTATTAATACTTCCATTGTATACCAAACATCAGTGCGACACTTGGGCTTCTCATCGAAAACCAGCGCTGCAGCATTATTGCAACAGAATTCAGTTGAATAAGTTGCCTATTGTTGGCACATTAATTTAATTGTTTGTAAAAAAAATACTTTTTTTTATAACTGCATTTTGTGCCAGTAGTAAAACTCTTCCTTCTTTCTTTCATTCCATCAGGCCGGCATAATGTCGACTGCCAAGGGGCCATCATATCTCGTCGAAATTTTATTGGCCTCCAGTCCACTAGGTAACCATCAGGCATATCTAATCAGACGACATTCTATTGAACCCACTCCACTTACCATCAGTGGGATCATATTGCCGCGTCCTTACAAACAAAATAACACGCTAGGATTAAGAAAAGAAATCCGTTTTTCACATACAAGTGACATATGGAACAATACCTTTAAGATATACAGCCGAAAATGTGTTCTCATGAATATTCCTGTTAGATTTATTGGGGCCGGAGTCCTGTCTCCTAGATTTACACGAACGGACGCGCCGTCGGAATTAGATTTGCGACGTTTCAACCCTAATGGCGATACAAATTAGAATTAAGCGCGGCTACACTTGTTTGTTAGGGGGTTTTTGGTAGTTTTTTTATAATCAGAGTTTAGGGGTGAATATAAATATTTTATTTAGTCTCACAATTTTTTTTAATACCCTATTTTAAGAATCTGAATACAATTGGCTTGCTTGGTAAGTATCAAAATCAACACAGACACGTATGCACGCACGCACACACACACCATTAATTTATCCTCGATGATATAAGCACAGGTACAACCAGGGCATCTTCCTTTCGCCTGTGTGTTTCGTCCCATAATGTGGTATGAGGTGAGCTTATCGCCACATCAAGCACAATTTTCTGACTCCTGGCTGATATTGAGCAGATCATCCAGAAAATCCATCACTTTGCTTGACCAGGGATTCAAAATCGGGACCTCCGAGCCGTGCCAATACCATACGGAACACGACTACGCCACCGAGAGTCTGTTAGTTTTGTTAAGTGTTGCGATTGTAAAATTTTTTGTTAGTAAATATATGAACTGTGGTATCTTGAAGCTTAATGTTGTTCTAATAATGTCTAGTGACTACCTACTGATTACAATTAACTGCATAATTACAATAAAATATTTTATTTATCACATATGCGATCAAAGTTGAACTTATGATACGTCAACACAAGTAATAATAATAGTTATTATTACTAAATTACATTTAAATCAATTATGTCACTACGGGCGTTTTAAATTAGGAATAAATTAAAAAAAAAGCACAATCAAACCTAGTAAAAAGATATCAGCGGTGAGGACATGAGCCTTAGCCTAGCTAACCTACCAGCCTTTCACTAGGTACATAAGTGCTGACTACCCAAAGAAAGGCAGAAAGAAACGCCTGGCTTAGTTTTTTGTCATTAAATGCTCATTATATCTATTCTTTTAAGACATTTGTATATTTAAAGTCACATTAATTTTATAAGTTGGTTCGCGCACACCACCGGTTGAAAAAGAAACCTGGAGATCCGTGAAACAAATACTAAACAAGGAAATATAAAATTAAAAGAACGTATGAATGAACGGTATACAGCGTCCATTCGCTTGTATTTTAAAAAAAATCATACCTTTTTGTTTTATTTTATGTCAGTAAATTTTGATATTATAGTTTTATTTTTATTTTTATTCAAATACACACACAGGCATTACAGGGTACACCAAATTCGAACTTTCGGTGCTGTACAACGATATACTACAACTATTTATAAAATAAATTCTATAACATGAATTAAAACTAAATATATCAAATAACATATAACAAAATTTTTGCGCGCTCACTCCAGTTACTTGTCAAAATATCTGCTTACTTATTATATTAATTATTATCATACAACTGATTTCTGAACGAAGCATACCGGTTCGCGTATTCGGGCATTAATCCTTTTACTTTAGACAAGTTTTTTTGCCACCAAAGCAAAGTATAAATTGTAATATAATATGGTGGTTCTACACAAACAATTTTAATAACGTTTGACGTGACGTTGACGTCATAAGGCCACAATACATTAGGGGTGATTAATTCGCTCCCACCCGAGAAGTTTCCAAGTCTTAATTAAATAAATGAATTCGCCCCAACTCAGCTTTAAGTCGATTATTTTACTTTGCGAAGTGTGCCGGTCTTGTCCCCTACTATTGGTTATAATTTTTCATAGACTAGACACTTAATGGTAGTAGGTTTATTATATGTGTGAGTCCGCCTGGGTACTGGGTACCACTGTAATGTATATTTCTGCCGCCAAGCAGCAGTGTGTACTCACTGTTGTGTATCTGTTTGAAGAATATTGTAGCCAATGTAAGTACTCGACATAATAAGACTTAACATCTCATGTCTCAGAATGGCGAGCGCAGTAGAATACCAAACAATAGTTTATAACTCAAGGTGTTGGATGGTGTTTCCACTGTTTATGGGCGGTCGTATCGCTTAATATCAGGCGAACGGCATTCAGATTAATTAAACAAATATGTAGAATTCTCTCGTAGGCGTATTACTGCTCCGCTCCTATTAGTAATAGCGCGATGATAGCTTATAGCCTTTCTTTATAAGTGGGCTATTCAATACTAATAAAATTCTCAGTTCGAACCGGTAGTTCCTGAGATTAGCGCGTTCAAACAAAGACACCAACAAACAAACTCTTCTGCTTTACATAATAGTATAGATAGACTAGGTGTTCCTCGAGCTTATGACGTCATGCTAAAGGTTTCCCGGGGATAATATTTTATACAGCCACCGCATACTAACTCTACCGCACCTTATATGAATGCTAAATAAAACTTTTTTAATATCACGTTCGCACGCAAAAAAAAATATTCTTTCGACTTCTCAAACGAATACAAATCGAGAACTCGTAGTAGAATACATTATAAATTTTATCATCTTAATAGCTAAAGATTTTGAAGGAATGAGATTGCGTTAATTATTCTATATATTATATTCAAGTGTATTTAGATGTGAAAAGCTGAAATGTTTTTAGTATATTACTAAGCTGTTATATAATGTGATACCTTCCTATCATCATCATTATCACCATTTCAATCGGGAATCGTCCAATGCTCAACATAGGCCTCCCCCATTGAGCGCCATAGGAACCGATTCTGAGCCTACATAATTATAATAAATTATACCTTCCTATAAATTATTATACTTATACTTATAGAATTACATGCGAGTAGTGGCCGGCGCGGTGTCTGAGTTCTAGGAAGCAAGTTCCACGGAGATGATGCTGGTATATACCTCCATAGAAGGATTTCAGGTAAAATTAAAATGGTAAGATAATTGCTTTGATATCCAAGCCGTATGCATTGTTGTGTTCGGTTTTGAATGACATAGCAAATGTAAAAGACAGCATTCCATGTTTCAAGGCGGCATGCGAAGAAATGCGGCGATCCTATCTTAAAGATCGTTGTTTATCGGGAGTTAGAGATTAGGAAGCATTCTATTTATCTTGTTATTTAGTTGTATCTACCCTCATACAGAATTATTCAGTAAAATAAAGATTAAAAATACACTTTTCTCTATAAGTGATATTGTTTTTTTATTACTATGATATTACTGTTCAAACCAGGCAGACTCGCGAGCTAATTCTTGAAAAGAAAACAGCATTTATCATTGCATAATATAAATTAATGAAACAGAAATTGCGTGTCTGCAAAAGAAGAGTATAAATACATTAAACGAAGTTCACAATTTTCCATTCGAAAGAGTCCTCAAAGTGCCTGAGAGAGCAAATAAACTGAGCCACGGTGCAGTGAACGGCTTTTAGAGATCCTTATGACGGTAATTTGCAGGTTTAATATATTGTTAGGAACTGTATTATGAGTAAAAGAACTATCACTGACTACAGAAATACTTTACATAAGAGATAGAATATTCTTGCTCTATTTAATTTGATAAATTTACACAGGTAATGTGTAGAAAATTTATTATTGTTTTACAACAGTTCTCAACTGGTTACGTAGCTATGGTCAAGGCTGTTGGGTTTCTGACTGATCATGGCCTATAAAGGAAAAATATAGAACTTCTTCATTACAAACAGCTCGAACGTGTTAGTAAGGTTATATTAATTTATTGGGGCTAAGTCCCTCATATGTGAGAGTCCGCTTGAGTGGGTACCACTGTAATGTCTATTTCACACCTTGTGTACGGTAGTCGCTATCGGTGCAGGAGTTTTTATTCCGCTACAGAATTTTCTTAACCGAGGAAGCTCTACTACTTAATTTTGCGGTATTTATATGCTAACAACGTAAGTGATAGCGGCTATAGCCTAGTTGGGAGAATGGTATGACGAAATAAAGGTTCACAGGTTTTTAGGTTTCTGAACCCAAAGGCAATGCCCCTTTGACTTTTCTAAAAAGGTGTTGCGTATTCTTTGTAAATTATCGCTTGCTTTAACGGTGAAGAAAAACATCGTGATGAAACTCGGATACTTGAAAAGTTCTGCAGATTTCGAAGGTGTATGAAGTCTGCCCGCACTAGGTTAGCGTGGTGGACTAAGGCCTAATCCCTCTCAGTAGTAGAGGAGGCCCGTGCAGTGGCAGTATATAATACAGGTATTAAATGTAGATACGGAATCCGAGGCATTTACCAAGTACTGTTAGTTATTCAGAGTATATTTTTCAGTTCGTCGGTAATGTGGAACGACTGCGCTGTGTAGGAATCAGTTGAAACGATACCTTACGTTCAAATGTTTTTAAATTATTTTAGTCATAAAATCAATATTATTTGTACTTACTAATGATAGGTCTTTTAGATGTGAGAGTCCGTCTGGGTAGGCACAACCGCAATGACTATTTCTGCCGCCAAGCAGCAGTGTGTAGTCTGTTGTGTTCCGGTTTGAAGGACATTGTAGCCAGTGTAACTACTGGACATAATAAGACTTAACACATGGTGAAAAATAAAAAAGAAGAGTCTAGTGACAACGCTGAGATTTCTGTGGTTCAGCGTGTCTGTGTCGCCGTATCAGGGCCTTTATATCAAAACTAATAACGTTTGCAGATTCACATTTATTTTTAAATGTTGGCGTTTGATATTTTTTACGCGCATTAGCGCGCGTCACATATGTCTCGGCGGCGCATTGAAAATACGCCGTGTGCATCGACCTTTAAGCCTGTATTTTGAATTATCAAACAAAAATCAACCATAACAACCTGATTTATAAAAGTATTAGTCGACCCGACAGACGTTGTCTCGTCTTAACTATGAATTTGCAGCGCGCATTCTGTCAATCGCTGAAATTAACTTTTCTTAAATTTTCTAACGTTCCGCTCAACTTCCTTAATTTTTTCTTTCATAAGATCCTTCTCCTGACAATAACAAACACAACAACAAAAAATAGTGAAAAAATGAAACGCGTGATGGCGTGACTAAGGGAAATTGGGATTCATTTTTATATATATAGATAGCTCAACATTATATTCTCACATAATATTGACGTAATTATTACCAGAAAATAATCCAGTAGATCAACACGAAACTTGGTCTACAGGGACGTTGTAGTGCCGTATAATTGTGTTAGGAAGTTGTAGAAAGAAGTTCAATCTATCGGTTGAGCCTTCGCAAACCTCTTTAGGGCCGCTTCGGTAAATCAATAAACGGCACCACTCCGGAGTTAGTAAACTCTTCTACGCAGCAGTAACTACGAATAGTTTGAACTTGCGTCAATATAAGAATGTAGGACGTGTTAAGACGTCATGCCGTATTGACAAACGTAATATGACGTTAAGTATTACGCATTATAATTTGTAAAGCATTAAATACGCACTACCATACGCATTTTATCCCTATAGGGGCAGAGGCTCACCTGGTGCACTTTTTGTTGTCTAACTTTTTTATTGTTTAATTGGAATTTTAATAAACACAATTCGTTTTTTATACTGACAAGGCCAAGGTCAAGTGAACCTACTGCCTGATGGTAAGTGGAGTAGGATATAATATAATGTTGAATGTTGACGAGACATAATTATCCTTTACCAGTCAATAAAATTATGACGGCTTTATTGACTCGGCGATAGCCTAGTTGGGTGTGGAACGGACTGCCGAGACAAATGTCCGCAGGTTAAAATCCCAAGGGCACACACCTCTGACTTTTCTAAAATCATGTGTGTATTCTTTGTGAATTTATCGTTCGCTTTAACGGTGAAGGAAGACATCGTGAGGAAACCTGCACATCTGAGAAGTTCTCTATAGGAATTTCGAAGGTGTGTGAAGTCTACCAATCCGCACTAGGCCAGCGTGGTGGGCTAAGGCCTAATCCCTCTCAGTAGTAGAGGAGGCCCGAGCTCAGCAGTGGGCAAGTATATAATACAGGGCTGATATATTATTTATTGACTCACATACACTGATACCGGAACGCGACACACTACGTGGACAACTGCGGCGGGTTTTAACACCTCGTGTACGGTGGTCGCTATCCGGGCTACCTTTATAATCAGTATTAATTGTAGTAAATAGGGGACCGGCCTATGCTTGATTTTGTACATTATTTTATATGTAATGGTTAATAATACGAAAAAGAAGCACTCCTGCGAAAACTGCATAACAATTGGTTATAAAATTAGCGAGTAATTCATATTTTAAATATTGTAATGTGCAGAAGTGGGCGCGATGTGGGGATATCGCTTCATCTCTTTTTTTCGCACGCGGCGTAATTCCCGATGACGTCACATGTGGATATTTCGTCTCTTTTCTGTTTCTTGTTAATTACCCCTTCCACCGAAATTCAAAGACTTATAACTTGTTGATTTTTTACCGGATATTAATAATTCCTTCTGTGTTATAATTTATAATATGTAAATATTTGATAATAGTAAAGAAAAAAAATGAGTCCGGTACCCTATTGTTTTTCAAACGGTTTTCGAACTGCGCGAAGTCCACAAAGACCGTGGTCGTCTCCTTTACCAAATTAAGCCGTCTGCCATCACGTAGATAAACAAACTCGGCAAATCACGAGTCATATAACCGAGTTACTGCAACTTGATTTGCCATCGCCTCTTGGAAAAATATTTCTTGTAGCCCAGACATTTTAAAGATATTCTTGTTTATGTATTACGAATATTGTAGCTAAATGCTGGCTGTTTCAAATTTCAAATTTTATGTTTATGGAAGTACCTAATTTTGTTTTTTTTTTGGTTTTAGAGTCGTGTAACGTTTCCTCATATGGTTCCGTTAATAAAACAATAAGCATATCAAATAACCTTTAAGTGTTGATATTATATATATAAGATAATAATGTGTTGCGATTAGAAAAAATGTGGCAAAAGAATGTACTTCTTTAATTCTTGTTTTAAAAGACATTGCTGTTCTGAGTCAGTAATTAGTATTAATTGTCAGCCGATATCTACACAGGCCGACATAATAACGACGATAATTAAGTATCTTCATTTAGTCATAGATAATTTTGCAATATATCACATAATTGAATTTGAAAGACATCATAAAAATAACAATACATAAAATATATTAAATTGGATGGCAGTTAAAAACAGTTTTCTTACAAACACTGACCCTTACAAATTGTTTAAGAAGCGCTGAGAATCGCCATCTTGGCTCCAGTAGAAAGTTTTTATAAACTTTAGCCTGCATTGAGTTGCTGAGAGTATTTATTTTGTTCTAAGAGGTTCAGAAGTCAATGTGGTGTGGTGTTTCATGTAGTTGGTTTGCACGTCGGATAATTAAGGTAGGTATGTTTTTAGATATAAAACTACTAGAATTAAAAATAACTTTTTTACTCGCGGCTTTGCCCGCGTAAAGGAGTATTCCGGGATAAAATTCTCGCTTTATATTTTCCCGGGATCGAACGTAGCCTATAACCTTCCCAGGGTCTTAAACTATCTCCATACCAAATTTCATAAAAATCCGTTCAGTAGATTTTGAGAAAATCGATAACATACAGACAGATAGAAAAGGTGACTTTGATTCAAAATATAAATAGTCGAAATGGAGATTTTTGTTCGATATGGTAAGTAGGCTCTTGGATAAATTTCAAGTCGTGTTTTGTAATCGCAAAATTAAGTCATTTGTTTTGCGTAAATTGAAAACCTAACAATAAATCTTACAATGTCTAAGAATACAATTTCATCGGAATAATTACATACATCAATCTTCAAAACAATATTCAAATTTCGAACACTTCGAGTAAGAATAAAAATGGCCGTCTAACAACGGCTTCGGACAATTCGGCCGATAAGTCATTCGGTCAGTGCCGTGACAAATGGGCCAATTTGCCGATACGAGATAACGGCCCCATCTGTATCCCTAATGTGCCTTGGAGATGTTTATCCAAATTTAACGTGAATTAACAGTTCACATGGCCGTAACGAGTGATTTGAATTTGGAACTTATATTTATTTTTAAATTTAAATTAAAAAGGATTTCAGAAAAGAATTTAGCATTGACAAAAATTTTAATAAAAACTATTTGGTGGCACACAATTCAAATAATAAAAAAAAAACCGTCTGAAAAGTTTTTTAGAGAAAGAAAAGAAAAGGTACTTATATCATAACTTTTGAAGTAACGCAAGCGAAATCTGTATTTGTATACGACCCAAATATGTGTTTACTTTAGTAGTATCTATAAATTAACACAAAACCCAGCCTATCTTAAATGAGTTTGAAGGGAAACCTCCTTAAGGTTAAATAATTGATACCCGCCCAGGCTAAATAGAACCTTTTTAATGTTGAATGAAGTAACATATGGCGCCTGAAAGCTTTCAGATGAGCTTCGTAAGTCTTCACGAGATTTATTAGGGTCTAATTTTTACAACCTTATAAGCTTGGGTTTTCGAAAAAGCTAATATTCTAGCAGCCATGTAGAAGTACTATATAACGTCTAAACTTTAGACTCTAAAATATCAAAACCCAGCTCGACTGGGGTAGTACTACTTACGTAGAAAATGACGTTAAATCATTGTGATGGATAGTTACGTTTTTTCGAGAATTCGGAAGATCCAAAATCTTCGCTCTTAATCGATACCGTATTGTCTTAATTCCTTTTCTATTATTGTAAGGTCGGTAGTGCATTATTGATTCTTCTTAAAGTTTTTTTCCATAATCAGTCTCGCTATTTTATTTAAACAACATTTAATTTATACTATAACTAGCTTTTGCCCCGACTCCAACCTGGTAAAATATTTTTTTACGGAATAAAAAGTGGCCTATATCTTTCCTAGGATCTCAAACTATCTCCATATTAAATTTCATCGAAATCGGTTCAGTGATTCTGACATGAGAGCATAACAGAGAGAGCTACTTTCGTATTTATAAGTATAGAAGTATACATTTTATCAGTTCCATTGTCTAAGACTGTTTATCGTTCTAGAAACTTCTTCACTATATATCATTGCTATTGAATCTAGCTTTTACAATAAAGAGTATAATATCTCTCCCTCCCGCAAAAGCGTGAAGGTTTACAATATATCTAACCTATGGTGTTACATAATAGATAATTTATCTGTAAATACGAAACTCGATTTCTTTGAAAGACCCGCATTACGATCCTCCGTACATTTTGATGTGGACGACGAGAATACAAGGATACTAGATGGGGTAATATTTATACCATTTTACACCTAATAATAAAAGTTGTATTAATTTTGTTTTCTGTGTAAAATGGTTACAATAAAGAGTATGATTGTATTGTATTATATTGTATTGTGACGTGTCGTGTCGTGTCGTGTCGTGTTGTGTTGTGTTGTGTTGTGTTGTGTTGTGTTGTGTTGTGTTGTGTTGTGTTGTGTTGTGTTGTGTTGTGTTGTGTTGTGTTGTGTTGTGTTGTGTTGTATTGTATTGTACTGTATTGCATTGTATTGTAATATAAAATCTTTAGTCTAATTCATTCCTATCCTTACCAACAATGCCATCGATCGAACCATTTTTGAAACGGGCACAAATGTCCTGCCATTTGTAGAAAAGGCCACTATTTGTTCGATTGAGAGATAATAGTCTTTCATGAGTCATTTGCCGATACTTGATCTAAATATCACTTCATTTATTTAAATACAGTGAATAAAAAAATACTTTGTTGATTCTTACTTCTTCCTTCGTAACTATCTCCTGTCGCTTTAATCTGCCAGCACAATGTTATGTAGATACATTATGGTTTTCCTTTCCTAAATTTAACTTCAACAATAAATAAATACAAGTTTCAATATTAGTAACTTTTAACATACATATAGAATCACACTTTTCCTTTTCAAGCATCGGCAGTGGTTTTTGTTCTATGGAACGAGCCTATCGCTATTTATCGGTTGTAGCAATACATTGCCCAAGAACTTCCTGATGCAATTACACCAGTAGCAATATTTCAATAATTCCACACATGCGACTTGCCGTTAGTCTTGCAAGCTTCAATATTTGCAGAAATCAGCGTGAAAATCGCTTGCAGGTCGACTTCAGCAAGATTTCTTGCTAATCTAAGCCCTGCTTTACGATAATAAATCGTCAAGCCGCTTCCACGCTACCCACATCGTTGTACACGTCAGTCCCTTAATGGATTGCCCAACGGCTGACGAATTAATCCAAGAGCGGAGGTATAGCTGGATTAATAGCTCACATGTACAAAATCCACTAACAGTATGGCAAAACTGTATGTGGAGAATCTTTTGTTTGGATTGTTAGACAGATTTTAATGGACGGGAGTGGTTTGCAATCCAATCGAATGCTAAACTGAAAGGTTCTTCCGTGGAGACCACGTACCTGCAAATGCAGTGTTGGACGTCTACCTACAAGGAGACAAACTTAGTAAAGATCGGAGGAACGCACTGAATTCGGGCTGCTTTTAACGGTTTTTTTTATAGCTGTCAATGACGAGACGAGCTTGCCGTTCGCCTGATGGTACGCGATACGACAGCCCATAAACAGTAGAAACACCATCCAACACCTTGAAATACAAAATATTGTTTGGTATTCCACTGCGCTCGCCATCCTGAGACGTGAGATGTTAAGTCTCATTATGTCCAGTAGTTACACTGGCTACAATGTCCTTCAAACCGGAACACACCAGTGACTACACACTGCTGCTTGGCGGCAGAAATAGACATGTGGATGTACCTACTTTCTAATATTCCTAAATAAATTAATGCCTAAGAAGGCTACAAAGTCTTTCAAACCGTAACACAATAGTATAAGCACATTGTTGCTTGGCGACGAAATAGACGTTGTAGTGGTAAATACCCAGCGGAGCAATCGCATGGGAGAAACCTATCTAGTATTCTTTAATAAATATGCAGTAAGGAACATTTATCATTAGCTTCATATCTTCTATTACCAATTACACTAGATCCTTTAACTAGAACACACGACGCAAAACATATTACGAGATATACAAAGCGATACCCTGAATATAAATTACATATCGATAATCGATACAATTGATAAATTAAAAATCGATATGAATTTTCACTTTCAGCGTATCAGAGCCGGCCGCAGCGGAATTGTGATCATAAATTATCAATACTGTGAACACATGTATCCAATGGCCGACCGGTCATTTTTACGTTCCATTTTGCATTTTATGAATTTCCAATTCCTTTACGCATGGTTTTGGTGTTTTTGGGTTCAATTTTGTCAGATTAAAAGTAGGCAATATATGATGTTTTGTTGCATTAGAGAAGATGGAAAATGACAGAGTTCAGAAAATAATTATTAGACGTCGCACAGTGTTAACCTTCTGTGGATGTAACAAGTTGACAGCGTCTACCCGTTTTCTATACTAAACTTAAGAGTTTCATTTGTTAAAATGATAATAAATCTGGTTTGGCTGATGCGCTGCCATTAAGTAAAGAACTTTCAAGCAATCTATGAAATTGCAGGTGTACTTAGATACATACAATACTATTTGATGTTTTTAGAAATAAACCTAAATAGAATTTAAGGAAATTGCCACTTAGGCATACAAAATCCTATATTAACCTTCATAAAATCTATGAAACTGCTGGTGTGCTTAGATACGTACAACACTATTGGATATTTTTAAGAAGTAAACGTAAAAACAAAAAGGAATTTAAGGTAATTTACCAGACAGACCAAATCCTATATCAATAAATAGTTAACATTATTTTATAAATATACTTCGCGCAAATAAAGTGAATAAACCCTTGTAAATCACAAATTCCGCGGAAACGAACTGTCTGGGGAGTTCTCATCTTGACTTTCTAGAAGTTTTCCATCATTATAAGTTCGCGACAGGGGTAATTACTGCTCCAATTCACTGTTTAAAGTTAAAGTGCTTCGCTACTTCACGCACTGTTGTTCTTAACGAGTTTACTTCGGCATTCACACGTTTATAGATTTATAAAGGAAGGAACTATAAATAAAATTGTAGTTTGAAAAAGAATTTCTCAATTCGATTCTGCCTTGATATCTTCGCCATTTATGAATCGATTGTAAAAATTCTTTATGTGTTGTATTTGGTAGAGTATTATGGTAGTTCCATATAAATTTCATTGGCTTTAGACCTTCAACATGGAAGATACAGCAAGAAGTTTGGCAAAATCACACATGGAATGTATAGGAAATGGGTTATTCTGAATTCAGGAACGTCCTGATTAGGTTATTGAATTCGGTTTATTTCTTGTTATAAATGTTAGTAAATATACTAGTGTAATCAAAAGAAAGGATTTATTGTTCTTGATAAATTTTATCAAATAGTATAGTAACTAATACCTATAAACGATTTTAACCGATATCGCAAGAATCATAGTGAAAATAGACCAATCAAAATTAAGTTTGACATATTATATACTATAAACATGTGTTTTATATACTGTCTCAATGCTGGGCACGGGCGTCTACTATCGAGAGGGATTAGGCCTTAGTCCACCACGCAGGTCTAGTGCGGATTGGTAGACTTCACGCACCCACAAAATTTCTATAGAGAAATTCTCAGGTATGCTGGTTTTCTCTCGATGTTTTCCTTCACCGTTAAGCAAGCGATAATTCACCAAGAATACCTACATAACTTTAGAAAAGTCAGACGTGTGTGCCCTTGGGTTTTGAACCTGCGGACATTCGTCTTGGTAGTCCGTTCCACTCCCAACTAGGCTATCGCCGCTTTTCCAAGTTTACATGCTCTTAGATATTTTCGATTTATTTATTACCAATAAAGCGTAGTAAGCGCTAAGATATTTAGGTATTGTATATACTCATGTTACATACATCATACCTTATCTCTTTTCAGACAGAGGTATTATCACTCCCACATTTCTCCAGCTATCTCATAGGAGCGAAACTTTACCATAATAGGCACAAACTCCGGGCTGATAGTGAGCAGAAATGGCGTATATTTATTTTATATATATGTGTTTATAATATCGTAATCTTTTATTATGTTTATTGAGTATGTTCGTGTGGTTTTACTTTCTATATATTTATGCTATACTAACTTTTGCTCGCCGCTTTGCCCGCCTGAAGAAGTGTTCCGGGATGAAAGTTCCGCTTTTTATTTTCCCGGGATAGAAAGTCTTCCACCTTCTTAAACCTTCTCAGGGTTTTCAATTATCTTCATACCAAATTTTACAAAAATCCGTTCAGTAGATTTTGTGAAAATCGATAAAATACAGACAGCAGAAAAGGGGACTTTGTTTTATAATGTGTATAGATTATTAATATATTTTCATTCTATAAATTATCATATTTATTACACCTACTTATATTGTATCATCTCTGCATCATCAAAAGGTTAACTGGTAAAGATTGCCTTCGGAATTAAGTCCTTCATACATTGATGTATAAAAAGTGTGTAAATAAATTTAACTTTACTCAGGAATCAAACCATACACTTCAACCCCAATGCCTAACCACAAGGGCAATGAAGCTGTAAGGCAATGTCAATACTGGTCAGATTAATTATGAGCAATATGTTACACAAAGTAATTAAGGCGACATCTGTAGCAGTTTGTATTGTTGTTATTATAGTGCGCACGCATACAATAGTCACCTCCTTATGTGATGAAAAGTAATGCAACTACTGACATATTGTAATGATTGATAATAATTATTCACTAACTAGCTGACCCGACAGACGTTGTCCCGTCTTAACTATGAATTTACAGCGCGCATTCTGTTAATCGCTGGCAGTTATTTCAAACAATTGACAGTTATTTAAAATTAATATTTTTGTTAAGTTTTCTTAAATTTTCTAATTTGCGCCCAATTTTTTTGAATTTTTTCTTTCATAAGAACCTTCACCTGACAATAACACACACAACAAAAAAATAGTGAAATCGGTCCAGCCGTTCAACTCCAATAATAAATGGGTGTAAAAAGATGTACTTCAGTGGCTAAAGGTGAAATTTTCTGAAAGGAACTCAATACAACACAGGTATTAATTAACATAAATGAAGTCTGCAAATCGTTTTAATAATTAGATTCTCTATAAAAGGAAGCTGCAAGAATTGGGTTACATGGAACCTTCGCAACTGATATTCCATGGCCTCACAATTCCTTAGAAAATCGCATCGAAATCGCATATTCTTTTAGGAGCTACGATGTCATACATGCACACAGATACACACATATTAAATTTATAAATGTATTTACACCTCTCTTTTTCCGTCGGGGGTTAAAAATAAGGAAAATACTTACAATCATTAAATACGTGGGTGTAATTAATTCAGGGGATCGGGTCAGGCAATTCTCTCCTAGTGGGACAGGATATTTTAGTGGCCGACTGTTACACCGTGCTGTAATGAACGCGGTTGCGGCTGTTTTTCGTGCCCTGGTAAGGCGAATGAATTCCTCCTAGGTAAATTTCAACCGCGGCAGCCAATCTCAACGGAACTCAGCCAGGTAAGCAGGAGGTAATATAGTGCACAAGTGTGTGCAATACACAGGTGCACTCTCTGTTCCTTCACTCTCATAGTCCGGTGAGACAGCAATCTGACATGACTGGAGAGATCAGGCGCATGATTAACTTCTTATCATGATTTCTAAACAAGGTGGTATCTCACTGCCACCATCCAGACTCCAAGTTAGCAGTGAGTTAAGATGGATAAAACCAATCAGAATTATATTGCTCCGGGATTAGAACCCAGGATCCTAGCGTTGTCGACTCGTATTATGTAAGCATTACAACTACGTTACTGAGGCAGTAATCAGTTTGCTTTTGTGGTAGTTATGACTTATGATAATAATATTTTTTTAAGTTATCGCTTAAGTAAAAGTAATAATTAGTTCGAGTATTTAATTTGAAATTAGCGAATTTTATAATGCGAAGCAAAATGTTAATTGTGAACCTGTTGCTGAACTGCTGAGTTTTAAAATTAAAATGTTCAATTACGCTGCAGTGTGATAGACAGTGTCCCACCGGTGTCCGTTTGATTTATACTGTACTCGTTTCTGAGATGTATTCAGAATACATGAACCCGAATAGCCTTCGAGATTCGTGTCGCGACGAGATAAATGAATCTCACTGTAACGAATGGGCGTTCGATTTGTACAAATGTTTGGGCAAACGTTTGCACAATTGTTTGTCCTTTGGTAATCCTTTATAGACTTGTGTGGGTAGTTTTAACTTTGTATTTCTCGTGGCAAGAAAAATAACTAAGTAATTCTGAACAAATGTCTCATGGTCTTTCGGAATAAAATGTAGTATGTACTCATGGTCTATTCAACTTCTGGAAGTAAAGAGATTTAATTGATATACCACATATCTATATCAAACTTTAACGGGCATGTTATAACAAATGCAGTAAATTCTAATCTATATTAATATATAAAGTTGAAGAGTTTGTTTGAACGCGTTAATCTCTGGAACTACTTAATCCATTTTGATTTTTTTCTTACCAATGGGAAGCTACTCCCTTGAGTGCTATAATAAGTTATTTATCATAGCAAAGTGTACTTTTGACCTGGCCTTTACTAATAATGTCAGATATCTGATATTCGAAGGTTCGGTGTGGTCGACCCCTACCGGTTCTTCCATCCACATTCGTCTTATATATCTTCTTTGTCAGTCTCCTATCATCCATCCTCTTTAAATGCGCAAACTAAACTCATTTATAAAAATCACAAGTCCAACGTATACAAGTCCTGGGACGGAACACACTTGGCGAAAAGTGGGTGCCCTGGTTGCACCTCTGCATACCCCTTCGGGGATAAATGCGTGATGGTGTGTATGTGTGTACACGATAATGCGTAAATTCCATAGGTACAGATCATTTCACGAATCGAGCCCGCAACACCAGAGCTCTATCTGATTGCAGATGCATTACGGGAATCAAACCCGACCTACATAATTTAGGTTAGACTAACGGACGCGTCGAAAAACCGTTCGAAATTCGCTTCAGCTCATGTGCTTTGCAACCGAATGTTATAAGGCGGTATGCACTGTGACATTAGTATATTTGAATGTTAAATTGTTTATTGTTTTGTTTTGTTTTATTTTGTCTATTTTTTTTCACTATAGCCTTTTGGTGTATTTCCACTGTAAGCTTTTGTGATACTTAATAAATAAATAAATGTCGCTTTTGGATTCGCCCAAGTGAAAAGCCTTCTACTCTCAAAAGTCCCTAAATCATTGCATCTGTAGCGCCATCTATACGATGCCAATACCATGTATCAAAGTAAATCAACCATTCAATGCCATCAGCATTTCCAGACAGACACGACATGGCGACATTCAAATAAAGAGCGTATTCTAACCACAAAAGCCGGCTACGCTTTTTATGCAGATGTTCATGGGCGGCGGTAATCACTTATCATCAGGTGAACCGTATGCATGATTGCCCCCTTTATCACAGAAAAAAAACTTCTTACGAGAGAAAATTCCTAGGATAACCTCCTCCTAGCCGAATTTCGACCACGGCGGCCAATCTCAATGGAAATCAGCCAGGTACGCAGGAGATATTATAGTGCACAAGTGTGTGCGCAATACACAGGTGCACTCTCTATTCCTTCACTCTCATAGTCCGGTGAGACGGCAAGCCGACATTACTTTAAGATTTTAAGCATAGTTTTTTTTAGTTGCTGTGAAATTCCAATGACTCTGTAGATCAGAACATGTCATGTTTTTAGCTAAACATTTGGAAAGTATATGAAGTCTACGCACCTGCGTAAGATCAGCGTTATGGACGAAGACCTAAACCCTCTCAGTATGCCCGTGCTCAGCAGTGGAATTTTCAATGCTAAAATTAAAACATATCCTTTTAATCTTGATAGGTTATTAATCTATACTTATAATAAATCTGTAGAGAGGTCAATTCTGTACGTGAAATATATTTCCAAAATAACTATCAGGGGGTGATTAGGATCGATACTGATGCCAAAAATGCAATTAGTAAAATTTTTGTCTGTCTGTCTGTATAACCGTTATAGAAACAAAAACTACTCGACGGATTTTAACGAAACTTAGTACAATTATTTTTCATACTCCTGAGGTGGTTATAGTATACTTTTCATCACGCTACAATTAATAGGAGCAGAGCAGTGAAGGGAAATGTTGGGAAAACGGGAGAAGTTACTCCATTTTTTAAGCTTCCGTCACGTGTGCAACCTTAATGGTTAAAGCTACACAGAAATCATGTATGACAGAAGTGTTCTCCTTAAAATTATATAAAAAATATCCCACGACAGCATATGTCTATCTTTTATGGTTGACTCACAATAACACGTGTAACTCCCGACAGCTTAGCATTTCGAAGCTTTCTCATTATATTTGTCTACTCTTACGTTTAAAACACTCTCAGTCATCCCTAATTAAAAAAGTTAACATTATTAAATATTCTATAAAAAAGAATCACAGAAATCGGTATAGAAACACCAAAGTTATACATAAAATACGCCAATAATAAGCCATCACGCGTGAATACTGAATCATGCTATAAGGATTATTTTTGTATATATATAAGGTCGCGAACGCACAGGCAGGCGGCTTGCTTGGCACCTAGAGGCTAGCGAATCACCTAGCGAGTAGCTTCGTAAAACGAACATTCTCGAACGTTCGCGACCGGCTCCATTTTTGAAGTCCGAAATCCACGCGGGCGAAGCTGCGGACGGAAGCTAGTACTGAATAAAAAGTTATGTAATCATACAAAAATGCGTGCAATTTGCGCTCGGCCTTATTCAAACATCCCAGATAGTTGGAAGTTTGCAGGAGAGTGCAAATAAAACGTTTCAATGTTTGCATGCAATCATAAAGTGCTGGATATTAGTTCATTTATGTATGGAATTTTTTAATGGACTACGTTTTACCAACTATATATATGTATAAGTTTTATTTATTACTTTGAATGACGAGACGAGCTTGTCGTTCGCATGATGGTTAGCGATACGACCGCCCATAAACAGTAGAAAAACTATCAAACACCTTGAATCACAAAGTATTGCTTGGTAATCCACTGCGCTCGCCATCCTGAGACATGAATGAATGACAATTAAGTCTTATTATGTCCAGTAGTGACACTGGCTACAATGTCCTTCAAACCGGCACTCAACAGTAACTACACACTGCTGCTTAGAGGCAAATAGACATTGCTGTGTTACCTGCCAAGGCGGCCTCTCACATATTAGAAACCTACCACTAGAGTGTGTTGTGTTGTGAAGTGTTCATGAACATTCAACTCAATCGAGTGTTTGTATGTTACAAAACCTGGCTACACCGCATGACCGCCCTGTGGATTGGGGGCGTTTGGAGAATTCCACCATGGTAACCCCTGCCTGTCGTAAGAGGCGAGTAACAGGGCCATCGGGAGGTCGCGGGCGGGCGGCAGGGGACACTTCCTTCAGAGGAAGCCCACAGCCGTCTGTAATGAACCGAAGAGGGCCTCATTGCACCTGATGGTAAGTAAAGAGATGTCTCATAACACGTGGACCGGCAAAAGATATACCCGCGCGAACAATCGGCACAGTTATTCCGGCCTGCTTAATTGCTTTATACATCACTACTATTATCTATAGTAATATAGTAATGTAGAATAAATAAAAATAAATCAGAAGGGGGATAAAAGTTATAATAAATATTTAATTACCAAAATGTAAGAAATCGAGTTAATAGTGAGTCCATTAACCAGACGAGAATACCTTTCCAACCTTTTCTTAATAAATTGTTCAGGCGGCCCCTACTAAGGATGATTCTCTAGAGTTTCACGAGCATTTATTAAATATGAGTATCGGCGGTTGAAAGGGTAATTGTTCTAAGCGACACTAAGTTTATTTAGTTATTTAAGGACCTCCAACGAAGGATAGACGGCATATAATAAATACAATGTCGTAGCATTTGTACAATTAGCAATGTGGCGTGCCTCTTTAATCATAGGAGACCACAACATGCAATTTTATTTATTAGTACAGCGGCAAAAATAATAATATTTGTTATTAATAAAATAAATGAAAGTGTGACTATTCAAAAGTCTCTCAAGAGGTATTAAAATTGTTGAAACGAATAAAGAGGATGTAGAGCACCAACAACAAACGGTAATACATATATTGTTAGATGTTATATTATTGTATTTAACATATTTAGGAAACTTATTTTTTATTAGTGGGTTGTACAGCGGCAAAAATAATAATATTTGTTATTAATATTATTTAGATATAGAAGTTTCCTACATATTTAAAATTGGCACAATTTTTTCTATGTTTTTTTAAACTAGTATTTTTTTTTGAATAAAAATGTCGTTAAGTCAATTAGCCTTTCAAGCGACTGTTTAAAGATTCTACTTTACGATGTTTCCTTTCTCTCTTGTTACAATTCGTTTATAATTAAATTGTATCAGGCTGATATCTGTACATTATGGATATTAGAGAAAAACTGATATGGCGGGTCTTTATTAGAGCAACAAAAGCCAAAACAACAGCTTGTCTGTATGTTTGTACATGCATCATACAAAAACTACGAATTCAAATTGAATTTAGTTTTCACCAGTGTATTGCTAGAGGTCTCACTAAAAATATAGGCTCCATTTTATCCCGGAAAAACATATAGCGTAACCTTTTACCCGAAATAGTTTTTTACGCGGGCGAAGCTGCAAAAGTTAGCTAGCTAGCTAGTATTATAATAAAATAAAATCTGCAATTTTTAAATATTAGTCTTCAGTTCACGATTTTTTACATTTAATTCTTAGAGAATTTTACCACATTTAATTGAGATTTTATTGCCTGTCGCTTAGATTTTCGGAGGACAACGAAGATATATTTTGACCGGTGCCATAAGCACGTCCTTTAATTGACTATTATTATTATTATTCGATATTAATCCTTTTGCATTTGTAATAAAGAACACAATTAGTAACTGAATCAGATCGCCGACGTTTGATTTCACGCTCATGTCAAATTGCTGAAAAATTCCCATATCTTAGCCTTTGGTGCGGTGCCAGAACTTTACTACGTCATTGAACGACAAATGTGAACTATCTAGTGCTTCGACATGAGGAATAGACTCGATTCCTTCAGTTATTGTATAGACTACATCAATAAAATCTAATATTATCGCATGCAGTATCGTTTCATATTATCATTTTATTTTTACACAGATAAGTAGATATGTTAATAAGAATTTCGAAGGTATCTGAAGACTGTCAACCCGTACTAGACCAGCATAGAAGATTTAGGGCTAAACCGTCGAAAAAGCTAAAAATGTAATATAACTTTGTCCTATCAAAAAATCTGAGGCTTTCCATCCACAACTCATATAGTAATTCTTAGTCTAAAGCGAGAAGATTTATTAAAATAAAATATAACACTTTAGTTAGCACGTAGGCGACCAAAGTCGCATTTATAATACGTCAAAATCATGTAGAAATATAATAATAATTATTTCTAAATAACAATTAAAATCTATAGGTATAAAAATGAATCCCTATTTCCCTTGGTCACGCCATCACGCGTGAACGGCTGGACCGATTTCACAATTTTTTTTTGTTGTGTTTGTTATTGTCAGGAGAAGGTTTTTATGAAAGAAAAAATTCAAAAAATTGCGCGAAAAATTAGAAAATTTAACGACAATATTAATTTTACATAACTGTCAGTGGTTTGAAATAACTGTCAGCGATCGACAGAATGCGCGCGTGCATATATAGTTAAAACAAGACAACGTCTGTCGGGTCAGCTAGTTACTTATATAACTAGGGACATTTGAAATTAAGGATAAAATTTATAATGAATCCAAGGTACAAACTGAAGTAACCAGCTCGGGCTGGCACTTGATTTGTAATACAGTATGAGAAACGTATTCGAGTTGCCATGGTAACGGATGCCAAAGGTTTCACGTTAATTAGTTGATTCCGTGGTTCCATTAATCTATAAATCTCGAGCCTATTTTTCTTTATCTCAAGCAATTTTTCGTGTGACTTGATCCAATTAGATGGATTGTTCTTCTGGTTTGCGGAAAAACGTCGGAATTTTTATTTCCATTATAAAATAATTTCTAAGGAATATTACTAGCGACTATTTTACCAACTAGAGTTTACTTGAGATCACTAGAGTTTACTGGTGATAGGTCTTTCATGTGTGAGAGTTCGCCTGTGTACCACTGCAATGTCTATTTCTGCCCCCAAGCAGCAGTGTGTGGTCTCTATTGTGTTTCGGTTTGTAGGACATTGTAGTCAGCGTAACTACTGGACATAATAAGACTTAACATCTCATGTCTCAGGATGGCGAGCGCAGTGGAATACCAAACAATACTTTATAATTAAAAGGATTGGATGGGGTTTCTACAGTTTACGGGCGGTCGTATCATTTACCACCAGACGAACAGCAAGCTCGTCTCGTCGTTTAAAACAATAAAAAAAAAATGATTTGTTAGTACGGCTGTATAGCATTAACTGACTCGATACAAATATTTGACGCAATTCTTTATAATTCATGCTAAAAGTACAATTTCTTAAAGTATTATTTATTTTGGTTCTCTTGGTTTCATATAGCTATGTACGAAGCGAACTCATTTCACGCTACGACGATGTCGAGGCTTAGCAAAATTTCTTCCTATATCCTTCCTGTATCATAAAAATCTTATACTTTGTGTGTTTTGATCGCCGCATTGGTGCAGTGAAGAGCTTTGGCTGTAAGATTCTAGCTTCAACTCTCAGGTTGAGCAATAAAATTACTCCATATAAAAATCCCGCTGTGATAGTATATGTATATATTTTAATTCAGGACATACTCTGTGTGTCAAACTTCATCCAAATCCAGACTTAACATCTCATGTCTCAGGATGGCGAGCACAATGGAATACTAAACAATACTTTGTAATTCAAGGTGTTGGATGGTGTTTCTACTGTTTATAGGCGGTCGTATCGCTTACCATCAGGCGAACGGCAAGCTCGTCTTGTCATATAAAGATATAAAAAAATGTGAGAAGAAAATAATTGAACTATTAAACTTTTATAAATTAGGTTATGTTGATCCATTCTGAGACATGAGATGTTAAATTTAATTATGTCCAGTAGTAGTAGTTAGTATCGCTTACCATCAGGTGAACGGCAAGCTCATATGACCATTCAATGCAATAAATAAAAATCCATTACATGGTTACTTCGTTTACAAACGAACATCCAAACACATATAAACGTCTTCATTTATAATTTTAGTAACATTCATATTACATTATGCCTATATAAAGCTTTGTTACTTGATCTTAAGTCCCGTATTTCATAACGGTAATAAAGGATTGCTTTTGTGTACACAACCCAATATGAAATAACCTTCAAAGTATACCGAAATGTAATGAATTGATAAAGTCTTGGTAAAGGTTTTTATACTTGATTAATTTAGTCGTATTTACGTTTCAAGATAGCCGGCATAATTGTGTCGACTCGCATGGGGTAATCGTCTCTCGTCAATCGACACTATCCACTCTGCTCACTATTAGGTACGGTAAGGTCATTTTGTTGTACTCGTATAAAAAAATCAGTCAGTCGTTGAAACTAAGTCAAATCCAATGTGTAACATGCTTGATAAATTGTTGCGCCCAACCCACATTCATGGGAAATTAAGATAAATGGAATAAAGCTAGCTTTTGGTGTCGAATCAGCCCACGCAACGCTCAATTAAGTAAAATAAAATGATCGAAATTGAATACAGCTTATGTCACTCATAAGCAGTTTAGCTTCTATAAAACAATGTTTAAGATCCGTTCAGTAGTTCTAGAGATTACTTAAACATGCGAATTTATCCTCTTTATATAAAAAGGTTTTGCTACCGACCTCACCCGCTAAAGACCACATAAACTTTAATCCACCATTCACTCATTTAGGGGTTGAATTTCGAAATATTCTTTCTCATTTCTTTTATACATTAAAAAGAACATCTATGCCGTATTTCAGCTTTCTAGGTCCAAGAGTTTGGCCTGGGCGTCATGAGTCAATGAGTCAACATTTTTCATTTAAACAGGTCGAGGTTGTCGATTTGAAACATATATATTTTTGAATGAATGAATGAACGAATGAATGAAACACTTTATTGTATACACCAAATGCAGAAAAATTTAAACAATTATTACATCATAAAAATGTGCACCAATAGGCGGTCTATCACTAAAAAGCGATCTCCTAGACAACCTAATATATAAAGAGACATATTTAAGACAAGCTGAATGATGAATACCGATTACTCCGAGATTTATAAGTCAATTTCAATGATTCTTTTGTTCTTTTATAGAATAAGTTCTCGCGATGGTCCCATTATACATTTATTGTATTAATTTGTATTAATTATATATTCATAATCCGTTAATCCAAATCAACGCAAATCCGAACAAAAACAGGTTAGCGAAATTTAGTTTACCAGTTTGCTAATTTTAAAGCATAATGCGAAATACAATGGTGCATTGTTATGTTGGCACAATAATAATTGCTCGCGGTTGTTGCTAGCGGCGTATTTTTGAATAGCAGGCCCCATTCATTGGCTTCCTTCGTCCGGGAACAAAGAATTTCTACTGAGCAGACGTTATATTTTTCTGTTTAATTAGAGAACGTCTTAGAATTTTTAAATACGCCTTTATGGCGGTGTGATTAGTGAAGAGTTGAATGCGGGCTTTGTTGCGAAACTCTGGTGTTTTAATCAATCGCTAATTTTCGTGGATCTTGCTGTTTTTAAGTTGTTTTTTTTATAATAATATAAAGGGAAAACCTTTGTGAGAAAACCTGCGTACCTGTGAAGTTCTTTAGATATAGGGATTTTTAGGGTGTGTGAAGTCTACCAATCCGCACTAGGCCAGCATGGTGGACTAAGGCCTCTCGGTAATTTTTATTTTATTTCTTCTCTTCCCTCTCTGTAATGGAGGCCCGTGCCCAGCAGTGAGACAGTATATAATACAGGGCTGATGTTATTATGTTTTATTAAGGACAAGTGTCCAAATTATGTATATAATTAAACGAATGTTGCGTACACTCGTCTGGTATGACCTCTGCCTATCCCTTCGGGGATAAAGACGTGACATGTGAGTTTTGCGTTAATTCCGATTTAAAGTGAGATTAGAAGTGAAATACAAATTTAAATTCTAAATATAAGCAACATGCAGTAGTCCTTTGAAACGCTTACGCCTTCGGGGACGTAATATCTGACTGAAGTAGTCCTTTTGACATACATGTTTAGTGGGACAGTTAGCTTAAATTGGATATATTTCACTGGCATTTATTTCTAACTTTTGTCTGTGGCATTGAGCGTGAATTTTTTTTCCAGAATATATATTATTCCGGGATCTTTTCTTGGGATTAAAAGTAGACTATGCCTTCAGGATTAATGCAGCTATTAGTATAAGAATTTTCAAACTCAGTTCAGTAGTTCTAGTGATTATCCCAAACAAAAAAACACGCAAAACTACCTCTATATAAAAATAAAATAAATAAATAAAATACTTTATTTATCACGTAGGCGAACACAGTTGCACTTATGATACGTCAAAACAAAGCATAAGAATAATTATTATAATTTCTAAACAACTATTAAAATTAGTTATATAACTATGGGCATTTTAAATTAGGGATAAAATTTATACTAAAGACAAGGTACAAACCGAAGTAACCAGCTCGGGCTGGCAAGTAGGGGGAAATAGAAGGATAACGCGTCGCGATCCTCACCGGCGAGGACATGAGCCCTAACCTAGCTAACCTACCAGCCTTTCACTAACTACCCGAAGAAGAAAGGCAGAAAGAAACTCCGGGCTTTTTTTTTTATCATGAATTGTTCAGTACTTCTTTTGTATTTTTTTTTCCAAGTCCTTCTTGTACATAGTCACAATAGTTATATAAGCTAATGCACGCACATCACCGTTAACATGAGATAAGATGAAATCCAATCGATTAAACCTGGAGCGGCATAAATATAATTAGTATAGTGTATGTTTTTTGAGTCCTGCACTTCGCAGTAGTATTCGCCTGTGTCCAGAAGATATAGGTAGTGTATACCTATATAATAGAGCTGATATTGTAATCTAAGGTACTATTTATCACAGTCCCTCAGTGATGGGGAGGACTATACTTGGTGTTTCTCTACGTGATCAAATTAGAAATAAGGAGATACGTAGAAGAGCGGAAGTCACCGACATAGCCCATCGGATTAGTAAGCTGAAGTGGCAGTGGGAAGGGCACATAGCTCGCAGAACTGATGGCCGATGGGGCACGAAGGCTCTGGAGTGGAGGCCACGAACTGGCAAGCGCAGCGTTGGACGTCTCACGAGGTGACCAGATGACCTCATAAAAGTCTCAAGAGAGCGCTGGATGCGGGCCGCTTTCAATAGGTCGATCTGGAAATCTTTGGGGGAGGCCCATGTTCAGCAGTGGACGTCCTGCAACTGATGATGATGATGATCATGAAAAACTTTTAGAGCCCTGTTGCAAATAAAATTGAAATTGCCTGACCTGTTTCTTATAAAATGTGTGATGTGATGATATGATTGATGAAATGTGAAATCAGCTTGCACACAAGTAGCGTGATGACCTATTAGACCAAAGTAATACGACGCGAATTGAATCAGTGAGCTGTGCGTGGCAGTGCGCTGCGCTCGTCACCCTAAAATATTTATTGATTTAATGAATTTGTATCAGAAAAAAATCGGTCACGGTGGTCTATCTCAACGGAGTACAACCAGGACTGCCGGGTAATTATCTCTTGTCAGTCGACATTCTATTGGACCCCACTTATCATCAGGTGCCAAGGGGTCATTTTCCCGTGCACATATAAAAGTCTTACCAAAGGGATTCTCGCATAGGAGACCCAAAAGTAAACATATATTTTAGCCTTATGCTATGCTAAGGTGCTTTGGGCATTTGGAGAGGATGGATGATAAGAGACTGACAAGGAGGGTTTATAAGGCGAATGTGGATGGAAGAGCCGGTAGGGGTCGACCGCACCGAACCTTCGAATGTCAGATATCTGACATTCTCAGTAAAGGCCAGGTCAAAAGTACCCGGAACCGGAGGGAATGCATGAAAGGATTAATGAAGGTTGAGGAAGCTCGAGAAGTATGCCAGGACCGTGCAAAGTGGCAATCTATAGTCTCTGCCTACCCTACGGGATAAAGGCGTGATACTATGTATTTTAGCCTTACGGTATCTAGACGTGGTACCAGCGCCATCTGCACCGGGGCTACACTATCAATTACCTAATGCGCGGGCACGGCGACCGCATGAATATGGAAGCGGGCTCTCTGTGAATTCGGTCATTAGTCAGAAGTGGAGTGCGCTCGTTTATGACACCGAGTTTGATGCTTGGGGAGTTTCAATTTTGGTATCGCTATCTCAGGATGGCAGATTAAAGTCACACAGTCTTACTTATAAACTTGTTTTAGCGTTAAGAGGTGATTAAGTATAGCTTAAGTAGCTGTCAAAAACGTCACCGGTTTCCTAGTTTAAACCTTATTAAGAGGCAAGGAGGCGGGTTTTGACTTACAGCTGATCGAGGCATATTTAAGTACAGCTTTGCGAAATTTCCGCTGCGAGGTCCTGGATTTGAATCCCGGAATGGGCAGATATTTGGGTTTTAGCCGATTAGAGTTTGTGCCGATATGGCGATAGGTTCGCCCCCTTCGACATCATGCGATGGAACCCACTTGGCGAAAAATGAGTGCCCTGGTTGCGCTTCTGTATACCTTTTCAGGGATAAATGCGTAATAATGTGTGTATATATTTCCTCTTTATTTTGAATATTTTTATATATATCTTAAATAAATAAAGGCATATTAAAATGTAAAAAAATTAAATACCTTCCGATGGCGAGGCTCAAGACCTGAAATTGGTACTATTATTTAAATAATAAGTTTTTGATCTCTCATTTCTGGGGCATTTAAAAGCTGAGAGCTGTTAGTCAAACAATTTCGATCATCGATGCTTGATATATTCATTAATTGGTGGAAACCTTCTGTCGATTCTTCATTCATAACTGCCTTTTTATTATAGTGTGAATGTGAGCGAATGATTTTTTTTATTTATTTATACATACATTATAACACTATTACAGTAAGAATACTAATGTCATGTTATACAGACAAAGAAGTTAATTATTAATTTTAACAATTGGTTTCAATATTACTATATCAATTCTCTTTATTTTAAAGTTTTTATTTTATTTTTACATTGATATTTAAAAAATGCATATAAAAATATAAAAAAATTAATGACCCTCCGATGGCGAAACTCAAGATCCAGGCCAGCAGCGGTTAGGGAATCAAAGTGAGGAATCTCCTCACAATGCGTGCCGTCTTCAGCAATACTGCCTGCTGCATCTGGCCTCCGACCCAACGGCCAATTGAGAGCTTCCGAAGATGTTGGTCGAGGCTCTTTGGTACCAACCCATGCGCAGAAACGATAATCGGGACAATAAATGTAAAGTCCACATCTCACATGTCAGTAACCTCATGTGCCAAGTCTAAATATTTAGACATTTTATCTTTTTCGACCTCAACAATATTAACACTAATTATTATTATTATACTATTAGGTGCTCACGGTTCTGAGCTCCGCGTAAAGATATTTTCCGAATAAAACTAGGATAAATAACTCATCATCGCTACACGTATGAAAGTATCTAATATAAAATAAGTAACGGGTGTGTTTCCAAACTGCTTGCCAACCATCGTGGGAACAAATTTTTACTTTTTTGGTAAAAGCTTACTTAATTGCTCTAAAATGACCTCTGTTGCGATGTTGGGCCAAGTTTTACGTTTTATGTGTACATTGTTACCAGCGGATCTTTTGGATATTTTTTATTTTAGTTTTTTTTTTTATGTGCACGGCAAAGGGACCTTACAGTACCTGATAGAAAGCGTGGTGAGGTCTAGGTAGAATGTGAATTGACTGATATCCCTCGACAGTCGACACGATTATGCCGGCCTGTTTGAACCGGATACACAGGTTGATCCCGGAATGCGACACTTACGTGGGCTACTGTGGCGGGTTTCAACACCTTGTACGGTGGTTGCTATCCGGGCGGATATTAAATATATTTTATGACCAATGTTTTTAACATTAAAGTTTACTGATAATCAGTCTTACTTATAAACTTGTTTTAGCGTTAACAGGTGGTTAAGAATTGCTTAAATAGCTGTCAAAAACATCACCGGTTCCTAGTTTAAACCTTATTAAGAGGCAAGATGGCGGGTTTTGACTTACAGCTGATCGAGTAAATTTGTGTTTTAACTAAGCATAGCTTTGCGAATTTTTTATAAATAAGATGTTAATCTGAGAATACATAACGATTTCTTATATTTACGCGAGACATTAAAATTAAAGTATTTTTTCGGATTTTATCGCGGTTTTAATACTTTAGTTTTCTCCCTTGAGAAAACGTGTTAGGGGCCGTTCAAGTATTACGTAACGCAATTTTTGATGATTTTTGACCCCCCAGCCCGTCATGTTACGCGCCGTAACGTTTTCCTGCACACCCCCGCCTCCCTCCAAGAGTTATGCAACTCTAAAGTGACATTTTTTTCTGTAATATTCATAGTTATTTTTCAAAATACCGGAAAGTCGCTAAAATACCTTTGTTATTGTTTTAAAATAAAAAAAACAATGTTACATAACGCTTTGTACGAGAGCCCCCTCCCGCCCCTGTAACGCATTGTAACTGTTGAATAAAGAAAAATTTAAATGTTGGATAATGTCTTTGTAAACGTATTTTACAAATATATTTAAAGGTGTCCTCGTAAACAGAGATTGTTTCTTTTGATATCCGCCGAGTGGCGATGTTGTCTTCCGTGTGTCAAAAATATGTATTGAATATTCGTTTAACGTAACAACTTATAAATATATATTTTCAAGAAACCTTACTCAATAGGGTACCGGACTCATTTTTGTTCTTTACTATTATCAAATATTTACATAATATAAATTATAACACAGAAAGAATTATTAAAATCCAGTAAAAAAACAAGTTATAATGTCTTTGAATTTCGGTGGAAAGGGTAGTTTACAAGAAACACAAAAGAGACGAAATACCCACACGTGACGTCATCGGGAATTACGACGCGGGCTAAAGAAAGAGATGAAGCGATATCCCCACATCGCGCCCACTTCTGTACATTACAATATTTTAAATATGAATAGCTCGCTCATTTTTTAACCAATTTTTATGCAGTTTTCGCAGAAGTGCTTCTTTTTCGTATTATTAACCATTACATATAGAATAATGTACAAAATCAAGTATAGGCCGGTCCCCTATTTTATTCAAATATAGTCATAATCCAACAGTAACGTTTTACAAGACTCCCCCTCCCCCCAAATTGTGTTACGTAATATTTGAACGGACCCTTAGTGTTGAATGAAACAACCGCAACCAAAACTCGAGTATCAGTGCTAATTAGAGATGAAACTAGATCATCTGTTGAATTCGTAATGACGCAGTTTGGTTGCTATCTTCGTGATTAATTATGATTTTGGAATTAATACTTACTATCAAAACATTAACTTCCGCGTGGCGGTGTATTGGCTTTCGGGGAATGGGTTTGATTCCCTGGTAGGTAATAGTTTGGGTTAGTTGGGAATAATGTTCCGTTATGAGTAATATTAGGTTGAAATTAGATTTCACAGAGGTCTCAATTTGGGCCGATGGCAGATTATAAAAAGTAGGCCTTACATACTTTTTACCGCACAATAGTCCACTTCTATATGTACTATGACTTTTTAATTGTAATAAAATGCTGTGCTTACACTGTTACTCAGTAGAAATAGACAATGCGGCGATATAGTCTCTCGCATCCAAGATAAGCTGCGCGCACGTGGCGCGATCCCGGATCGGCATATAGGTTGTTAGATTTTTCTAGCGACAATGTTTCTTCACGCAACCAGACTTCAAAAACACCTAGTTACATAAACCCTAATGAAATTAAATATCCATTGATTTTACCGGTTAGAATCCATCGACAGAGCGTAGGTGAAGCCTCTGATTGGAAACGTGATATTGAGCAGAAACTACGGTAGGGAAGAATTCGGTTTGAATTCTGTATTTTCAGAGTTGCGGACACGTTTTTCGTAGAGGCCGGTATAGTTATAACGACAGGCGCCATCTCTCGTGAATAGATATTCTATCTGGATACTACTTACCAGGTGCAGTGGAGTCCGAAGGCTGAGCGAGATAGTTTAAGACCCTGGGAAGATTATAGAGTAATTTCTAATCTGAAAAAATATATAGCGGGACTTTTATCCCGGAAAACTCCTTCACGCGGCCAAAGCCGCGAGCAGAAGCTATTAATATTATATTACAGTCAATAATAATTGTATCATGGAGTTATTATGATTATATGAAAACGTATTGACAATTACCGTCATGTTGTATCATAATGCAACAGTTACTTCCTACGTTTAGTAATAAAAAAACATGAATAAACACTTCTAGAAACTTATTAATTGTTTGAAAGAAAATTAAACGAGAAACAACAAAAGTTTTCGCAATAAAATCAATCATTTAACTTAACGGGTAATAAATTTAAATTTAAATTGGCTAACTGTATCAAAGGGAGTGTAAACATAGCTTAGTTGGAAAGTTTTAACGAATTTTACGTTAGCAAACTAATTTATACTTTAACTTGATGGAGTTAGGTTGGATGTTAAACAGGAATTCCAAACACGATATGTGCGATTTTTATCGATTGATTAATAATGGTTTAAAGTAGTAGGGCAGTGAACCGTGCATTTCTCGGTACGATTTCTGAGTGGGAAAAAATTGTGTAAGATTTTCCATTTGGAGAAACATCTGAGTTGCTGAGATCGGAATTTTTATGGCAATAGAGTTGTTATTGCAAGAAAATAAGCCAATGAAACGTGGGTGTACTCATCTGCTAGACCATCGAGCGTTAAGGCATGGATATAATGTTGTTTAGGTATCTATACTGATATTATAAAGAGGGATAAGTCTATAAGTTTGTTTGTGTGAGGTAATCTCTGTCACTACAATACAGATTTTGAAAATTTTTGTACTCTTAGGAAGCTACATTACTCCTGAGTGTCATAGGCATCGATATATATGTACTACGTACAAGAGTTGGCTTCCGAACATTCACTGTATTCAATTGAATTGAACTGTTATCCCTTCAAACAGATTTTAGTATGGTGTCAATATTGATGCTTGTGGCTATGTCCGGAGTTGCGCTCATAATATAAAAACGCGAGTCTAAATGTAAACCTGGATTTGAATAAAAACTATTAATGAAATAAGTTAAATTATTTGTTTATCAAGTGAATAAATAGGTTATAACAGTGACGTTTTGGTTGCCATTTTAGTTTAGACTTTGAACAAATAGTTTATATGGATGTTCGTTTCTATAGAATATACGTTGATGGTCATAGGCATTTTATTCTGGGAAAATAAAAGGCGTTCTTTTATCCCGAAAACTTTAAAAGCGAGCAGAATCGCGAGAAAACGCTGTATATAACTATAAATCCTAAGTATTATACTATCGCACTGGTAGGCATAAGTCTCTTCTACTAATAAGAGTGCTTAGGCCTTAGGCGATCACGCTAGTCCAGCGCGGGTAAACTTCATACACCTTTGAAATTCCTATATAGACTTCTTAAGTACGTTAGCCCCTTCATGATGATTTTAGAACCGTTAAAGCAATTTATAGGCTTACGCCTTTTTTCTTTGAAAGTAGGCAGAGGCGCACCTAATGCATCTACTTTTCGCCCTCTGGTTTCTGTCACATGATGACGAATTAATTAAAAAAATAATAATTATTGCTTTGAATGACGAGACGAGCCAGCCGTTCGCCTGATGGTAAGCGATACGACCGCCCATAAACAACAGAATCACCATCCAACACCTTGAATTACAAAGTATTGTTTAGTATTCCACTGCGCTTGCTGTCCTGAGACAGGAGATGTCTCAGGACAGTCTTATTATGTCCAGCGGTTACACTGGCTACAATGTCCTTCAAACCGGAATACAACTGTGATTACACACTGCTGCTTGGCGGCCCAAATAGACGTTGCGGTGGCACCTACTACCTACCCAGGCAGACTCTCACATTTAAGAGACTTACCACCAGTATTGCAATTAAAATATTATTTTAAGCAAATTTTCGGCTTCCTCAAGATATTTCCCTCCACGACTAAAGCAGTAATTAACCAAGTATTAACCCCACTAGCCCCAAAGCCAACTCTAAAATGTACAAATGAATAATTAAGTTATAAAACGCATCCCACCATCGTAATATTTCTGAGAGGAAATTGAATTTTCAAAGCCGTTATAAGTTAGCATATTTTGGAACACGTTGCGTTATATACCAAACATTAACATTAATGAGTTTTGTAATCGGACGGTTAATATGTAGGTATTCTCTCGTTTGTTTATCTATATCAATGTAACAAAGAGGTAAAGTTTCTAACTTTGTAGGGGGTTATCTCTGGAACTGCAGAACCGATTTCGAAAATTCTTTCACTAATAGGAAGATCTTTTTTTTTCTTAATCTTGTTCAGTGGACATGCTGCAGCTGATGATGATGACGGTGATGAATAGTAAGCTACATTACTCCTGAAATCTGAATGTTATAGGCAACTTTTAATTCCGGAAAAATGTATGAGCAGGAAAAACTTTGTAACGTGCTCGAAGCGGTGGGCAGAAGCTATTATATTAAGCTGTAGAGGTTTTTTGAATGCGCTAAACTCAGGAACTAGTGGTATTGAAAAATTCTTTTAGTGTTAATTATCCCATTTATCGAGGAAGGCTATGGGCTATATAGCATCACGCTATGATCACTAGGAGCATCAACGAAAAGTGTTATGATCAATATGAACCGCAGTAAATGAACTAATATCACCTTTGAGTAGAAACTTAAGTAAATATATATTTTAATTAATTATGGTCCTGGGTTCGAATCCTGGGTCGGGTAAAGTGATATTTGGGTTTTTCTGCTCAGTATCAGCCCGGAGTCTGGAATTTGTGCCCGATATGGCGATAGGCTCGCCCCCTAGCACATCATGGGACGGAACATACTTGGCGAAAAGTGGGTGCCCTAGTTGCGCATCTGCATACCCCTTCGGGGATAAATGCGTGATGTTATGTATGTATGTATGTAATTAATTATATAACTTTAGTTCTTAATATCCGTCATGCGCTGTGACTTAAGATTTAGTTTGAGATGTTGTTATCTATTTATTAAATAGTGTTGATCTCAAGATGAGTGTTTTGAGCTGATATCTCACTTCAGAGCGTATTTAAGTTGCATCTATTATACAGTACTTAGTATTAGATATGTAAACTAATCGTCAGTTTAATAGGATTCGTTTAGAATGTTAACTGATGTGTTTATATTATGGTTTATTTAGGTCCTTCTCAACTAATGTGAAGTGAGATTTTAACTTTTAAATTAAATTGTGAAGTCAATTAGATTTGTATGTGTAATAAAATTGTAGACTTTTCGTTTTCTTTACATAAAATATTTCTGGAAAAAAATAACTAGGAATAATGATCACAATTTTTTTTCTGTTCGTCGTTCCAGATTCCGGGCTGATATTGAGTATGTTGTAAATGAACAAGATTTTACATGTTTTGTATTTAGATTTACTCCGATCACTTATTCCATTAATAATAATACAACATCATTACATGGCACAGTTTGTATGTCAAAGACAATTAGAGACGTGCAACCATAGATTGACCGGGAGACGGAGCGTAGGCAGCCCCCCCCCCCAGATGGACCGACGACCTGGTGAGGGTCGTCGAAGTCCGATGGATGAGGGCGGCTCAGAACCGGTTCCTGTGGCGCTCAATGGGGGAGGCCTATGTCCAGCAGTGGACGATTCCCGTCTGAAATAATGATGATGATGAACCATAGATTCAACTAACTAGTTAACACCGTACAGACTTAATATAAAGCAAGGTTTATAAAGCTGGTAAACGCACAATTTCTATAATATTATAACTTGAAGAGAGCAAAATGACTTAACGTCACATAGACCTTTCTGGGGATCGAACTTGAGGCCATAAGCAGTAGTAGCAGTGTTTACAACTACGCCACTGAGACTGCAGCGCAAGGACATAATTACCTCCTTTTAAGTAAATCTAGGATTTTTCAAAAGGTATCCAGACCGTTCCAGGAAAGATTTTCTCCCCTGTCTAATTACCCTACTATATAATTCTGTTGGTTCAAAGAAAAAGTTAATATAGCACCCCGGACGGTGTCTTTGAAAATGAACGCTATTTTTTATTTCTAGTTTTAATTTAACTTAAAAATTGCTTGGAAAATTTTTCCTCTATTTTGTCGTTGGATTTTCGTTGGTGAGGTGTAATATCAGCCCTATATTATACACTGTCCTACTTCTGGGTACGGGCCTCCTCTACTACTGAGAGGGATTAGACCTTAGTCCACCACGCTGGCCTAGTGAGGATTAGTAGACTTCACACACCCTCAAAATTCCTATTGAGGTCTTGTTACGTTTGCAGGTTTCCTCACGATGTTTTCCTTCACCGTTAAAGCAAGCGATAAGTCACAAGAAGAATACACACATCATTTTAGAAAAGTCAGAGGTGTGTGCCCTTGGGATTTGAACCTGCGTACACTCGTCTCGGCATGGCAGTCCATTCCACAACCAACTAACCTGTCGCTGCTTTTCGAGATGAAATTAGTGAAAACAAAACTAGTTAATTTATGTTATGTGATGTGATATGTGTCATTGCAGATTAAAACAGTTTTTTGTTTTAATGACCTTTTTGAAACCAGGTGCTAATTCTCGGCGGCCTGCAAGTTGAGTCTAGTCTAGTCTATCAGTTGGTCTTTATTTCTTATACTTTTCTTTTCGTTAAGTTGTACCAATTTTATAATGTTGTTGTATACAGTTCGCACAAAAATAAATAGTGTATTTTCTAGACCAACAAGAATACATAAATTGTTTTTAATGTAAAATTAACCCATGTGGTACAGACGCTGTCTATTTCGATTATTCATAGATGCTCCTGGATCGCATCTCTCGTCAAAGCTTCATGAAAATCTAATCGGTGTGTGATCACACGATCTTTATGGATTCGTAGGGTTGGCACGTTATCATTTTACTTACACACTATTTGTATTTATTTATTTAGAGTGTTAGGATGCTTTAAATAAGTCATAAGACTACATGAACTAAGCTGTTTTTTAAATTTTAAGGTAAATACTTCAACAGAATGTCTCGGTGGCGTAGTTGTTTTACGATACAACTGTACTGGAGGGTCAGCCAAAGTGATATGGGTTTGTGGCGGCACAATTAATATATACCGCCATCTCCTCAACATCACCGGAACTACAAAATTATCGATGCACTGATATATAATTGTGGAGATAACGCACAGCAAAACACGCTAGATGGCGACAGATGATTCTGACCCGCGATAGCAGAATTTGTGCGACGCGCAGCATATATACCACATCCGAATAGGAACCGTCGGAGGGGCCGCGGCCGGTCACTAGCAACATCTGCCTGACTGGAAATCTTCCCCTTCCATAGAGGAACGCAACCATCTGTTCTTCTACAGTGGCGTCTACCTTTACGCCGCTAAGGGTTACTGAGAATCAGCTTGTAGTTTGGAATTTCTGCCTGATATGGCGTCATGCTCGCCCCCTATTATGGGACGGATTCCACACTGCGGACATAGGAGCACAAGTTGCACATCTGCTTTACCTCTTTGGAGTTAAAAGATGTGAGAGTATATGTACCTCAAAGAAAAAATAAACTACAGAACCCTAAGGTTCATATCCGACTCTTACTTCCCGGTTTTTTCACGGACAGCCCTACCTCACCGGGGCAATATTCCCGCCCATGCATTATTCAGTTTCATTACTCCCGAGCCACTCCGACAATAAATCGAACGGTGCCTTTTATTCATTCCACGGCTATTTTATATTTTTGCCTCCTGTTTTTATTATCTAACTTATGGCTTTTAATGTCTTGGGCTTTTAAAGCCTATCTTGACCTTGAGTAGCATCTTAAGTGTACGTTTAAGTTATACGATTATTTATTTGTATTGGTAAATTGTAAATAAATTGTAAATTGTCCAGTGGTAAATTCAACCGTCGAATTTAATATATTTACGAACATGTATGTAATTTTATTATTGAATTCCTTCTCTATATGAACAACCTAAAAATGTTAAATCTCACGTTCTGCGCTGTGCGCAATGTTCTTTGAAAATGGGTTTGATTTTTGTTTTCACGATTTATATTTATACAGGGTCATTTTGACATTGCGTTACTAAATGAAACCACATACATATCTACTTGAGAATAACACTACAATAAGTTATCTATTATTCTTTATCTATATATAAGTATTATTTATCTATAATATAGATAACTAATACTTGAGCTGTACTTGAGCGTCTGTTGTCAGCTGACTCGGTGCTGTTTAATAAATAAAACTCAGCTATCAAATTCCGTCATACGCTGCGACTTAAGATGGTATTTGAGATGTTCATATCTGTTTACTAAATAGCAACGATCTTAAGTTCTTGACTTTAAGTTGATAGGAACTGATATTGCACCTTATTTATTTTTTTATTAATAAGAACAACTTACAAAACATACATCGATGTCTGATTAATACAAGGTTTCAAACAAAAAGCTAAATCTTGTTTCAATTACAAGTCGTCAGTGCGTCACAGCATGATTATTATAATGAAAGAATAAAAACTTGATCAAAGCAGTTGCTGGGGCCAAAAGGCTCATAGCCAATGTCTACTTGGGATTTTTTTTACTCACTCTAGCCATGACGTCAATACCTTAGCGTTTCTTTATAAAAGATCTGTATAAAAAAATACATAGCAAACAATAGGGTACCGGACTCATTTTTGTTCTTTACTATTATCAAATATTTACATAATATAAATTATAATACAGGAGGAATTATTAAAATCCGGTTAAAAATCAACAAATTATAAGTCTTTGAATTTCGGTGGAAGGGGTAATTAACAAGAAACAGCAAAGAGACGAAATATCTACATAATATGACGTCATCGGAAATTAAGACGCGTGTGAAAGAAAGAGATGAAGCGATATCCCCACATCGCGCCCACTTCTGCACATTACAATATTTTAAATATGAATTACTCGCTCATTTTTTAACCAATTTTTATACAGTTTTCGCAGGAGTACTTCTTTTTCGTATTATTAACCATTACATATAGAATAATGTACAAAATCAAGCATAGGCCGGTGCCCTATTGAAGCCTTATTAAGACCCTCACCCGAACCAATGGCTTTGAGTATTTCCATTCATGTTCGGCGCACGAGTTATTGCGGGTATGTGCAATGATTTACGACGATGACAGCTTTAGCTTGAATTAGTAAATAGGTATAATATTTGATGTCTACTTGAGATTTTACAGCACAGAGACGGCCCTCGTCGTATGTACTGCGTACTAGATTTGGCGTTCCGAACCTTCACTGTGTTCAACTGAATTGAATCGTCATCCATTCAAACTGATTTTAGTATGGTGTCAATTTTGATGCTTGTGTGTAAGTTTAAGTGTAAACCTGGATTTGAATAAAACATATTAGTCAAATAAGTATAATTATTTGTTGTAAGTGAATAAATAGGTTATAACAGTGACGTTTGGTTGCCATTTTAGTTCAGATTTTTAACAAATAGTTTATATGGACGTTCGTGGCTAGAATATACGTTAATGGTGTTAGACTTTAATAATTTTCATGAACGAACACACACTCGCAAGCAAAACGTATCCAGTAATTACCTAATTTTATTACAGCATTACAGTTTATGTACTTTAGTTCCAAAACAAAATATCATCTTGGCGCTATAAATCCGCTTAAAGGATCTCCTAAGTTTGACTAGCTGTTACTGAGTTAGCGTCGGAATAATCTAGCTAATATTAAATAGAGATGTCACGTCTTCGTAATATATTGTCGTTTATCGATAATAATTACTATATTATCTTAGTATTTTTAGTAGTAACCTCTCTATGTTTTGGTAAAATATTGAACTAATTTCTTGTAATGACAACGTTAACTTTAAAACGAAAATGTAAAAGTGGTGCACCTAAGCCGGTTCTTTATTTCCTTGGTCAGGGTAAAAACCGAAAACAACTTGTCTATTTGTTAAGCTATAACCGTTCAAACATTCAATAGTGTTTTTGAAATTTTCACCTAAACAAGCTTCAAAGCAAAGGCTCAAGGCTACTTTATTAAAAATATTTTTCGCAAACCTAATTCTGGGAAAGCTAGTCTGCGAGTACAGTTTGCTATAATGAACTTCACGTCTACCTATTGCCAGATTCTTATAAACATGATAACCTTGTTAATAGAATGTAGTGAACCAAAAAAATAAACAGATCGTACTAAATGCTAGAAATGCTGTTCCGTCCCACTTTAGACTGACAAGAAGGTAATAATTGAAATCTTATCGATAAAATTTATCGAAAACAACGGAATATTCATCTCTAAACTCCGTCAACGTTACACGAATATTAGTAATGAATGTACCAGGAGGATTTGTTTCAATAGAAAGAATTTATAAGAGCTATTAACTTAATCCGCTTAGCACTTCACTACATAAACCTTGCGTAACTATCGCTACATTTTATACATCGCTGCTTTACTGTGAAGTATTATTTAACTCTGCAAACACACGCGGTAATGGATAGAGTGTTTAAGAAGAGGGAAAATAGAATTGAAGATAAGTTTAGGCACGATCGCTACATCGTGTTACATTGCTGGCTTTCAATAAAATTGGTTACAACTCTGTGAGTATAATTAGCAATGGATGGTGTTCCTACAAAGAGGTTAGATAGGGCGGTGGAGAAGCGAGATGGTCTCGTAATCACAGCTAAGTCATTTCATTGTGAAGTAAGTAGGCCACTTCTTGAGTATCATATTTGAGGAAATGGTTTAGGCTTCTGTGCTGGAATCATTTGTAAATTATTAAAATGAACGAATCTCGGTGGCGTAGTTGTATTGCATGCGCGGCAGTCCTGGATTTGTAAATAGACCGTATAGGCCGCGGCCTATGGGCGGCAGCCTCTTAGGGGCGGCAGATTTCAGAGGACGCTCACTCGATTTAATTAATCATTCGTTTATTTAATTTTAGTACCTCCCATAATACAAACAAATGGAAAATTGTTAAGTATTTTAGAATCCTACATACATGGGACGGTGGAAATAAAGTGGCCTACACTCATCAAAAATATAAATCCGGCACTAATGCGCGGTATCACAAAGCTTTGAGATTCCGGCTCGGGCAGTGATGTTTTCTGGTCAGTATATGAATGAAGTCTGGAGTCTTATTTACATGTGCTGTAAGACATCTTGCCTTTCATGATTCTAGGTCAAAGTGAAGTAGCCTATAGGTTTTAATTTTCTTGTGAAATCGCAACATCGCGTCATAAATTAATTTTCACAGCTGACAAAGACTGTAGTCACGAATATTTGAAATAAATTTGATACCTCTAACTGTTCTTAAATAAACAGTTTTCACTTACAAACAGACGGATAAAGTGACCCTATTTTGTCTTCTCTACGCTGTCCAAAAAAAGCGTCACGACAGACAGACGGGCATAGGGACCCTATTAGGGTGCTTTTATTACGGAACCCTAAAAAATATAAAACTAGTTTATAAATGTTAATTTACTAACATTTTAATCCGTCTATTTACCGTGCTTTCAAATTAATTCGCGTTGGGTTAACCCCAGGTCTAACACGCCGCTAAATAAACCAACAGCCCTCGTCAAAAGCTATCTAAATACAACTTAGAGCTGCCCTTGTTGAGATTCAGAGAGCTCTGTAAAGTAGTTTAGGGTTATCACAGACCGAGTGGAAAATATTCCAAGATATTTATTCTTAACTAGTTGACCCGACAGACGTTGTCCCGTCTTAACTATGAATGTGCAGTGCGCATTCTGCCAATCGCTAAAATTAAGTTTTATTACATTTTCTAACGTTCCGCTCAACTTCCTTAATTTTTTTTTACATAAGATCCTTCTCCTGACAATAACACAACAAAAAAAAAGTGAAATCGGTCCAGCCGTTCACGCGTGATGGCGTGAGCAAGGGAAATAGGGATTAATTTTTATATATATAGGTGATTACTACCAATAGATGATGCGTAGTAACAATACAAGAAATAAAGACGCATACAACATTAGCTAAATTCTGTGCTCTTCAAGTAGCCAACCACAGTTTACATGTATTAGCTTACGCCACTATATGATTTACAACAAATTTTATAAATCATACAAATATAGCAACTGCAAACATTACGAAGATATGATATTGTATCGCTTTGAATGGATAATTGATGAGGTTTCTTTTAGTGGCTAGTTGGGCTGAATCAGTGCCGTGATTATGGCAATGGAAGCTTGACCAGGCGCATTAGAAGGGTACAGGAATTACCACAATAGGGTCAAATTGTGAGTCATGAATGTACGTAGTTATAGAAGCACGCACCGGGCGCATAAAAGGCTAGTGCAGCAATGGGCTAATATTATAAATAGGAATGTATTTATTATCATATCGACGTAGTAAAAATTAGGAACGCTTTTGAAACGATTTTTCATGTATACGCGAATGTTAGACATTGATATAAAATTACTTTGCAGATTTTATCACGGGGCTGACCGTGCTAACGACGTAGCTAAGTCTTCGAAACGTCGAGACAAAATTATAATATAAAAACCGCAAATAGTTTTCTTTTAAAGCCTTCATTATAAAATTCTGTGGATTCTAAGCTATTCTTCTTTGCATAACAACGGGTTTCTAATTGCAATTACTGGTCTGATGTGCGCTCACCTTGAATATGAATATACAAACTTGTGAGATATTGAGGTTACGAAATTTAAATAAATGCAAACATCAAGTAACACTATGCTGTAGGTTCCTGCATTATGTTCTCTACAAACAATCAATGCTCACAATATTTACATTGATGTTTATAAAACTACTATTCTTTTTTAATCTAGTGGAACGACAATACGAGCATGCATCTCGCTTAATGGTAAGCAATAATATGATAAATGTGAAAATTCGTGAAAAAGTTTGAATGTTTGTTAGAAGTAAACGCAGAAACTGCTCAAGCGATTTGGCTCAAATTTGGCACACGAGTCAACCAAGTCCTGGATTAACACGTACAATGCTATTTATCCCGGCAATTTGCTGCCACGGGAAGATTTTTTTTTAATGTAACCTTTGTATACATTTTGTTGATGTCGTAAAGGAAACACTATGAATCTTGAGTATTTTAGGAAACTTTGTAGCAGGAAAGGTTTTCACACAGGATAAGCCGTAAGCAGCATCTAATATCGACCGTAAACAGAAATATCATACAGAACTTTGATTTACAAACTGCTTGGCACTTCACTCCTCTCCTCATCCTGAGACATAAGATGTTAAATCTCATAACACAGTCTTTGAATCTTCTCCGGTTACTCCGTCTCATCGGACTATGAGAAGGAACAGAGAGTGCTTGTGTATTGTGCACATACTTGTGCACTATATATCTCCTGCGTGGCTGATCTCCGTTGAGATTGGTCGCCGTGACCGAAATTCGGCTAGGAGCATTCATTTTTAAGTCTCATAATGGCCAGTTAATGCCCTACAATGTCCTTCATTACCAGCAGTCTTCTTTTTAAATAGCTCCAATATTTCGTATTGGTGGTCTTATTAATGAAGCACTTTTACAGACGTCATTTCATTTTGCAACTACTTACAGTATCGATTCTACACACCAAACTAGGTAAAGAGCTGAAATGCAATCCACTAAATGGTTTTCCGTTGAAGTATTTTTGTAACATGTGTAAATTGAGCTTAGATCTTATAAAACTTAAGGCACTAATACACTGGAAAACCACCCTAAGGTGGCTATTTTTACTACGTCGATGTGTTTAATAGACATATGTCGAGAATATGTATAATAGGAAGGAAAAGCCGAGACGAATGTCCGCAGGTTCAAAACCCGAAGGCACACACCTCTGACTTTTCTAAAAATTGTGTGTGTGTTCTTTGTGAATTATCGCTTGCTTTAACGGTGAAGGAAAATATCTTGAGGAAACCTACATACCTGAGAAGTTCTCTATAGAAAATTCGAAGGTGTGGGAAGTCTACCAATCCGCACTAGGCCAGCGTGGTGGACTAAGACATAATCCCTCTCAGTAGCAGAGGAGGTCCGTGCCCAACAGTGGGACAGTATTAATACAGGGCCGATATTTTTATTATAAGTGTTCGATATTATGTCGTATAGCATATAGTTCCATTTTGTGAATACCTCCCAGGACCTAACAGTAATCTCTTACTTCTTTTCATTTATTTACCAAAGTGGTTTCGGAAGTTATTTAACCGGCTAGCGTCTTGAATAAAGTTTTCAACCTCTTGATTCTTGTGTAAGTTTTGAAAAGCAAATAACATACAGTCAGCAACAAAAGTAGTTGAACAAATTCAAAATTTCAAATCGCCTTTAAACTTTTGTGTACGTACCTTAAAAGATATTTTTTCATTTAAATAAAATAAAAAGGGTTTATATTTTAGAAAAAAATAATCCAAATCGGTCCATAATGACAGAGTTCTACGGTAACGAACATAAAAATATACGTCGTATTGACAACCTCCTTTTTTGAAGCCGGTTAAAAATCTACTGAAGTTAATGTGTAGCGTTGTAAAGTTTTGAATTTGTTCAGCTATTTTTGTGGCCGACTGTACATATAAATAAATTGACAGTACAGTATTGGATATTTTGTTGTAAGCTGAAGAGTCGGTGTGGTGGAAAACTGCCTACAAGTAAGTTTGAGCCCTTATTTCGTTAATTAGAGCCTATTTTTCAACGTTCAAGTGAATTATATCCGCCACTGATTACACTCTTGTTTATTATTTACGGCCGTTTTCAATAAACGATCCCAATCTCAATCTTCAATCCGATTCCATCAATCAAAATTACTCATTTATACGCATGTCAAAAATACTTTGTTCTAATTGGTTCATTTTTGGGATAAAGCCTTTTCCGATAAACGATCCCAATCCCAATCTCAATCTTCAATCCAATTCCGAGAATCCAATCAATATAACTCATTTGTTAACGTCAAAAATACTTTGTTCTGATTGGTTTATTTTTGAGATACACAGCCGTTTCCAATAAACGATCCCAATCCCAATCCCAATCTCAATCTTCAATCCGATTGCGAGAATCCAATTAAATAGCTCATTTATAAACGTCAAAAGTACTATGTTCTCATTGGTCCTTTTTCCGATAGATAAAAAAGCGATTAAGATCGTTTATTTAGATTTAATAGTATAAAATATGCACTTAAATGTAAGCACTATTAAGTAAGATAGAACACTAACTGATGACTGCTTCACAGTGGTGAAGAATGAAATTTTTCGAAAGGGAACCCAAGAACATATAGGCAGTGGCGGCCCTAAACGACGCGAGGCCCCAGGCGAAAGAAAAAGAAACAGACGCGAGGTCCCGGGCAGAGTAAAAAAACGTTCACCTGTTTTAACAGTTTCGTCGGTAAGAACGTAAAATAATGTCCTGCGAGGCACCGCGCGAGGCCTCTGCAAGCGCGAGGTCCCGGGTGGTTGCCCGGTTCGCCTCCCCCAAAAGCCACCTCTGCATATGGGTACTAATATGCATAAATGCGGTTTGCAAATCGTTCCAATGATAGATTCTACATAAATTCTACCTAAAGGGAAACCGGCAGGAATCGGGTTATAAGATCCATTCGGTTTACAATGAAATTGTAATAATTATATAAACATAGCCAGTGTAACTACTGGATATAATAAGACTTAACATCTCATGTCTCAGGATGGCGAGCGCGAATACCAAACAATGTTTTGTGATTCAAGGTGTTGGATGGTGTTTCTACTGTTTATGGTCGTATCGCTTACCATCAGGCGAATGGCAAGCTCGTCTCGTCTTTCAAAGCAATAAAAAAAATAAAATGAAAATGAACTGCATGTCACTGTAATGCGCTTTAAACTCTCAGATGTTTATTCCTTAGTCGAATATTAATGTCTGAAATATGTATACTACAAGAAATCTATGCTTGGTTGGACTTTGAGGTATGAGTATTTTTTCTTACAGATAAAGTGAGGGGTCTGCTTTGCTATAGCTATTGGCTTTGGTAGTCGTATAGGTAAATTAAGGATATTTGACTCTCTTACCTTAGTTCATTATTTTTTCTCCCGCTTTGCTATGGGACAATTAATATTTCCAACTCTATCTTTCTATTTGATAAATTTCGTTGCGGGATAATGACAAATTAGTTTTCCCTGAGACTCGCCGAGCTTCACCGCTCGGTGTCATAATGCATGCCACTGCTGATTCTGGCTTACAGGAGTTGTAGTGGTGGGTGTGAGGGCGGGAGAGTCTTTCTCTTATCTATACAGCTAACGAAGGCATCCGATTAGAATGCCCGTAATTTCATATAGACGGATATACCTTGGACGGAATTAGGCCCTCTGTTTCAGTATAAAATAAAAGAATAAAACTCGTTTAATACTTCAAACATTTATTTTCACAATTATCTATATTTTACATTTACTATAATACATTGACTAGAATGAAATTGTAAAATATACTTAATGACTATTCAGTGTACACGACATTTGTCGCATGTAGCAATAAAAGAAAATATAGTGGCTCGCTAAATGGCTTCACTCCACCTCATGTTAAGCGAAGTGAAGCTCAAAGAAAGTAACCGGCCAAAGATAAGTCGGCATATTTTTAAAGACATCGGATATACAGAGTCATTTCGACATTGCGTTACTAAATGAAACCACATACTCGTCTTCACCTTTGCTGACATTGTGCCAAAAATTATCCATTGATAATGAATATATTCACCAAAAATCCTGGTTTTAATTTTCAGTTTTTTTTTGTTAATTAGTAGTTTCAAGTGAATATGGCGTGTGCGTGGGTGTATTTCTGACTGAAATTATGATAGTGACACTGCGATGAATTTTCTTAGAGTAATGGCATTAGGGCCCATAAAATTAAAATTACTTTTTATTAATATTTATTTTGTTTGAAACATACACTTTTATTTTACATCATCGGCTCAAGTAACTTATTGTAGTGTTATTTCCAAGTAGATAAGCACGTGGTTTCATTTAGTAACGCGATGTCAAAATGACCCTGTATATATAATATATATCGTCGGTTGAAAGGCTAATGACTTGAGCGACATTATTTTGCGACACTAAGTCTCTTACATAATATATAAAACCAGCACGATTTTCTGTTTTTTTTTTATTTATTTATTTTTTTAATTTAGTTAATATTTTCGAAAAAAATTTCGCTTACATCAATTAGGCTTTCAACCGTTGATATGTTCCTTTTTATTCTCTTTAGTATTGGGCACATAATATTGTAAGGGAAGGAACTGTTCTCCTAAAATACAAATTGTTACTTAGTTTAGGAAACAGAACTACACAGATTTCTAACCAATTTTGTGTGTAATTAATAAATAATAATTATTATATGAAATCAATTATGCCGGCGCGTTCGAAACCCGATCGTTTTTCCTTTTTCTTGTCCAACACGAGGATCTAATTTGAATTTTAATAAATACAATGCTTTTTTATAGGGCAAGGCAAAGTGCACCTTATTGCACTGGATGGTAAGAGTGGGGTTCATAGTGTAGATTGATGAGAAATGATCACCCCTCGACAATCGATACAATAATGCCGGCCTGTTTGAATCGGATATGCACAGGCTAACCTCGGAATAGGTCTCGTGTGGGCCACTATAGCGGGTTTTACACTTTGTGTTCGGTCGCCATCCAGGCAAATACAAATAGAGCAAAACGGACTTCGAACAGGCCAACATGATCATCGTAGGACAATCATCAGTTGTCAATCAGTATTAAATCTGGACGCCAGTTAATGATTTATGTTTACGCAAATTTAAGACATTAGAATAAAACTATTCTACGGATTTTATCGCGGTTTTTATATTATAACTAGTTGACCCGACAGACGTTGTCCCGTCTTAACTATGAATTTACAGCGCGCATTCTGTCAACCGCTGACAGTTATTTCAAACAATTGACAGTTATATAAAATTTATATTCTCGTTAAGTTTTCTAATTTACCGCGCAATTTTTTTATTTTTTTCTTTTATAAGAACTTTCTCCTGACAATAACAAACACAATAAAAAAAAATTGTGAAATCGGTCCAGCCGTTCACGCGTGATGTCGTGACCACGGGAAATAGGGACCAGACTTAACTGCTACAAATATCGTGTAACTTGAACAGATCTGTACGACTCCAAAACTTACATACAGTTTGAACATTAAATTTGGCGGTAATTTTTGGTAGTAAGATTATACTGTACATGATTAAAAAAACTTTGAGACAATGTAAATTTATATATCGAGATATGAAAGGCTAGACTTAAGCGACATTATTTGCGACACCAAGTTACTTACATATTTAAAATCAGCTCATTGTTCTATGTTTATTAAACGACCTTTTATACCTCTTACATAAGCTACTTAAATTTAATTCATCTTAGCTAGTAAAGTTCTGCTGTATATATTTTTATTTATTAGGTATTGAAGTTAACTTGTAATTTAGATATAGTTGTGTAATGTGTATACCTGTAATAGGCATATATATCACTAATGATTTCTATGTCTTTAGAAGTTTAATTTTGGTAATATATATATGCTGTTGGTGTACCAACGAAATAAATAATAAATGTCGCTTATGTGAATTAGCCTTTCAACCGTAAATATAATGTTGTTTGCGAATTTATTTTTAAAATAATGCTGGTTGAAACAATTGTTAATGCATTAAAGCTTATGGTAAAATGTATAAATAAAAGTTTGTTAATATGTTTGTGCATCGGAAAAATGGCTGCACGAATTTCAATACTCGTATCAATATTAAAAGCGGAATATCCGTAAACAGGTTTTTGAGACATCGAAAGCGGATTAAAACAAATAAAAATTTACGCAATGCTGTTTGGTACAACTAATATTAAAATGTTTATTTATATAGTCTGTAAGTTTTTAAAAATAGTCTAATCAAAAATGGCTACAACAACGTCTTAGAAAGGACAGTGTATTTTCTAAAAGATATCTGTAAATAATAAGTATAAAAGAAAAATTAAAATAAATAATAAAAATAACTGATTAGTCTTTGGCACTATTTATTAAGTTTTGAACATATATTATGCATTTGGCATTTAGGTTACTTTCATAACTTGACAGATGTATTCTTGATCCTTGAAAATTACTATTTAATATATTCTTCGCCTTAAAAACATTTAAAAACTAAAGTAAATTACTAACTCCCTAGATTTAAAATTCATCATTTAATTTAAAACTAATTCAAACTTTTAAAGAAGACAATCTTTGAAAAACTAATTTCGCGGATTCAATTTTGATGCTGCCTTTGTTTTTATAATTTAAAATTAATATACTCCGGACTACGTTTGGATGTTGTGGATGGGAATCTCATTTATATTGTATCTAGTAGAATGCTCGGAAATTGACCCAAGAGAGCTGTTGGGTCTATCAGAAACAAAAAAATAGAGGTTACACTTGTCTTTTTAGCCGGCTAAAGAGCATTTAAAGCACCGGTGTAATTTAGAACTTATTTTGTCTCTATAAGTTGATATGACAGATTGTGACAGTGTAAATACTGGACATAATAAGACTTAACATTTCATATCTCAGGATGGCGAGCGCAATGGAATACAAAACAATGCTTTGTAATTCAAGGTATTGGCTGGTGTTTCTACTGTTTGTGCGGTCGTATTGCTTACCATCAGGCGAACAGCAAGCTTGTCTCGTCATTCGAAACAAAAAAATAGATTCTATTGCTTACAAGCTAAATCTAAGTTCAAAAAATATTTACTTTTTAGTATATTTTGACTTTGGTTGACATGACTAGTAAAATTGCGATGAACGTCACAAATTTTTAAAACGACCAATCTTTCTGTAATAGAACTCAAAGTGAAAAAGGATCAAGAATCTTCTTTCCACTAACACATAAATGTTTTTGACACAGATATTTGACTTACGCTAAATTTAAAACATCAGTCTTTTAATAAAGATATTATAAATAAACGATTAAGATTTACATTTAAGATTCATTTTGAATGTTATATTAATTTAAAATTAATATTACCGATTTTGTAATAAAAAGTATTTTAAAAGTCGAAGCCATACGAATGAATACCGGTTCGACCGAGATAGTATTACTGTCTCAGAAAAAAACATTGCAGGACATTTACACACTTTGTAATCAAACTATGATAAGTAATTTCGTATGGCATATTGTCCCCCATAAGGTCTGCAAACCTTTAACTATTCATGTTACTTCTTTATGATATATAAAAAAATGATATTATTTTTTATTTAAGTGAGTCATAAGTAAAGTCTTTAATACTGGCAGTTTACGTTCAAAAACATATATAAAAAGAGATTTAAAAACATTCTTAATTTAAAAAATCAAAATGGCAGCCTGACTGAAAAGATAGTCAACATTAATACAAAAAGACTGATTCTTATTCTACTGTGGCCCTGATTCGCAATGACAAGATTTTTGTATTTTTTTTTTCGTAGCAAGTTTAAGTACTGATTTTACAAACATCAGATAAATTTGATTTGTAAGATAGAATACAACAAAAACTAATTAAAAATGACAGTCGTATGTATAAAGTTGTAAATTCGTCTGACTTTTATATTTAGTCAGGTTATATTTGATAGATACAATTTATCCGACGATTAAAAAATCAGCCCTAAACTAAATAAATAAAATTGAGATTTCTGTAAGTTAGCAATACAGATTTTTCTTAAACTATTATTATTCGTATATGATATTTATACGCATCTTTGAAATTTTGATCGACTTCAAAATGTCATTGATATTTTTTCTAAGACACACATCATAATGCTTTTATGCCCAAAGCGGTATGCAGAGATGCAACGTGGGCACCCACTTTCGGCCACAAACTCCAGACTCCGGGCATCATGATACTGAGCAGAAAAACCCAAATATCACTTTGCCCGGGACCTCAGAGCGCTGCGGTGCCGCGCATGAAGTACCGAGCCACCGAGGCATTCTATTTTTCAAACAAAGTTAACGGTGTTTTATCCACATTATAAAGAGCTTTTAAAATTACATACACTTTAATATACATATATTATAAACATAAATTACAATTTATTTTCGAATCCCTTTGTCGTTGCGAATCAAAGCTGACGAAATCGGATTATTGATATGCTTAAATAACTTGATAATGTATATTACATTGTTTTTACAATCTTCTGTTTCCGTCGTTATCTGTGGTGCGGTGTTCGGCATTGTCCTGCGAACATAAAAACATTTTGTTGCTTTACTTTATACAAGCTTTTGCTCACGTGAAGTTTTCCGGGATAAAAGTCCCTTTATATATTTTTCCGGGATAGAAAGTAACCTATAACTTTCCCAGGATCTTAAACTATCTCCATACCAAAATTAATAAAAATCCGTTCAGTGGATTTTGAGGAAATCAATAACATACAGACAGACAGAAAAGGGGACTTTGTTTTATAATATGTACAAATGTTACCATACATATTGTCAAATGCGATTGTGTGATTCCCAGATGACAACAAAGGTTTTTTTTTGCCTTACTTTTTGGGTATATAAGGTGTGAGTAGTGAGTGTGTAGGTAATATTAAGTATTTAAAAGAACAGTGTGAATCTCTGAAGCGTGGAATAAGAACTACAGTCCACGCGCGAGTTTCGAGGAATCTTCGGAAATTTGACTTATTGCAGGTCTATTCGCGCGGACTGTAAGAAAGATGAAATAATTATCAGAGGCTTTAGGAGGAGGGGTACCGGGCATCCGTCCGGCCCTCGCGCGGTGTCTTGGAGGAATATTTTTTCTGATCTCACCGACGGAACTGTTAAAACCGGGGAATTATTTTTTTCTCAGCCTGGGGCCTCACGTTGGTCAAGGCTGGCACTGCTTAATATTATTGTACAGAGTAGCTCAAAAAAAATAATGCTAAAATTATCTCCAAGCTACAATCCCCATAGCGAGAATTCCAATCCAATTTTTTTTTATTAGAACTCTTATTTTTTGCCTTTCGAATCGAATCTATAACTACATGATACTAAAAGACCAATTAAACTAAAAAAAACATTCCAACAAATCGATACAAATGTTATAATTAACTGTAAATTGCTAACTAATCGGCATAACTGCGCGAAGTTAAACCGTTGAACATTAAACTATTGTGTTCCCAATTGGCTTTACCAGTTAAACTTAACTACAGTTTATTTTAATGGTACATTTTGTTTGTATTACAATGATTTTAATATATGTATATATGAATGTACGGCGCAAATTCTAATCTTGTACAATTTTTTTGCAAATGGAACTGTAAAAAATATTTTAACAAAGTTAAAAATAGTGATAATTTCGAATTCAATATTATTTTGTCTTCGATGTCATATATCAATAGAAGCATAATTTAATATTAATTTTAATAATGCAATTTAATAAAAGGCTTGTTAGTTAAAAACTAATGCGCGTGTGCGTGTTAGTTGCACGTGTGTAATTCATTTCCCCCCTGGCAATTATCGACTCTAAAACTTGGAATTTGTTATAAATAATAAGGTTAGGTTATGTTATGTTAGGTGTAAGTGTATAATTCAGATGCCGCGCCTAGCAATGGCCCATTATAAAATTTAGAACTATATTAACTTTTAAATCAAATCAAATTATTTATTTGTAAGCATAGATAGTTTACAGGTGTTATCGAAATACATAATTTGTTCACTATTCTTTGCTGTTGCGTCAGCGTACAAATATATTAGTTATATGTTGACTATTACATCACATAAAATTATTTGTATATTATTACAAATGGTTAGTTTAGGTTAGGTTATATTTCTCAAACTGGCTACTGGATCATATTAGCTATTGACTTACGTCGAGGAGCCGCGGAGACGGTTGCTTTGGACGTGCTGTCGCTGTCATCAGACTCCGAACGCGTCTGGAAACTCGTCTCTGTGAACAATAATATTATTTCAGTTGGCAATCCTTGTCCTATACTTAACTAGGTGTTGCTCGCGGCGTTGCGTGACAAATCTTTCACCGTACAAAAGTCCCTAAGTTACTGTAGTATATTGTGTCATTTGTACAACACTAGTGCCATTTGTTTGAAAATCAGATTAAAAAACAATTATTTCCTATGAGAGGAAATTACTGGAATAAAAAGTAGCATATATGTATCCAGGAAATAGTCTATACATATGCCTCGGAGGTGTAGTTTATTGCGGTACCATGCGGTGATGTCTAGGGTTCAATTCTGGGTCGGGCAAAACGATATTCTGTTTTTCTGCTTAGTATTAAATATAAATCTGGAATTTGTGCCCGATATAGGCGATAGGCTCCCTATCACATCATGGGAATACATAAGGCGAAATGTGGGTGCATTAATTGCGTTGAGGATTTTTCCATATTTTTTCCGACTTACTTGATATGTATCGTTATATTATGACCAAATTACAAAAAAAACATTCTAAATTGTAGCCTAAGTATTATTCTCATGTATAACCAATATTACTGTAAAGTTTCACCCAAATCCGTTTAATAGTATTTTCGTGAAAGAGGAACAAACATACATCCATCCTCACAAACTTTCGCATTTATAATATTAGTAAAATCTGTATGACAAATCATTTATATCCGTTTAGTTCTGAACAGACAAAGCTTTTGGTGAATCTAGTTTCTGCAAGGAACAATAATTGTCTAATCACACCTTTTAACTACGTATGAATGGAGGTTCATTAGTGTTTCGTGAACCTTAGTGATCCCGTTCAGATAAAAAACAGCAAAAGGCGGCGCTTAGAGAATCCGTATTTTGTATGTATTTTGATTGGAGTGTGTTTATATTAAGGTGCGTAAAATCGTCATCTTATGCATGTCACGGAAAAATAACCTTATTATGTATTATATAATAAGGTTATTTTTCCGTGACACGCGTAATGTCATGTAGCTGTCATGTTAGCCGGCTAACATTACAATGATAAATGGCTTAACGTGCGTAAAATCGTCGTCTTAACGGGGTCTAAGTCCCAAAAACTCTCAGTGAGTGAATCCTCCTAGCCGAATTTTCGACCACGGCGGCGAATCTAAACGAAGATCAGCCACGCAGGAGATATTATAGTGCATAAGTGTGTTTGCAATACACAAGCACTCTCTGTTCCTTCACTCTCATAGTCCGGTGAGACGGCATGACATGACTGGAGAGGGATCAGGCGCAGAACCATCGGCTTTACGGGCTTTCCGAGGCACGGGGGCATCACACCGCCAACTTCCTGACTCCGAGTTATGACTGAGTCATGTTTTATGATGAAAAAACTCAGTCACAATTATTTTGGCATATCCTGAGATTCGAACTCAGGACCTCAGCACAGTAGTCGTACTAACACAAGCCACCGAGGCAGTCAATAGCGGTCACTCTCTTATTAGTAAAGTCTAAAAGAAACTATTAAGATGCCTCTCATTTCCGAACGGTATTGAACAAGTCAAGTACATAATGAAACAGCGCCGTAATATCTGTCAGCCCTCGATGTCCCCGGGGTCAGCCTAAACGAGCCAAATAGAAAGCAAACTCATTAATTTTATTAAATAGATTAAGATTAATGTCGACACGAAACGAAACCCTCGGTGTGGTCAGAAAACTCGCGGGATGGACTCTTAAGGGATTTTTAATAATATAATTGCAACCGATTGTATTTTTGCTATGGTTATTTATTTATTTATTAAGATACACTAAACAGATTACTGACAATAATAATCTAAATTACATTACAGTGGATCTAATGGCTAGTCAGAATCCAAATAGAAGTGTATACACCTTATTCATATTAGGTGACACGTACATGTTATTTAGTTACAAAATAATAATAATAAATATAAAATATATTGGCTAATGTAAGGCAGACGATGTGGGAGTTGTATTTGAGTTGGGTGCTGTGGATAATATGTATTTTACTGAGCGTCGGAAAGTATAATATTTTGAAGTGTGAATATCCAGTGCGGGATGTTTTATAGATAGTTAATTATACAGGCGACATATTCTTGTAAGAGGATTATAGAAAGATGTATTATTTTTGCATACTTGTAAGTTAAACGTCTTCATAGGTAAACGGGGATTATACTTCGTGTTAAAATTTAATAAGCTTAATAAGTATGACGAGTCTAATTTATTGTGAAGTAATTTGTATAGATATAATAGATCTTGTGCCTGCGACGATTTCCGAGTGGGATTACATTAAATTTTATAAATCTGTCACTGTGACTATTGTGTTTAAGTGACCACTGTACCTAATAAGTGGAATGGCGGTTCTGATAGTATCGATTGACGAGATATTCTGATTCAGATTGTATCAACTGACGCGAGACGACCCTCGTCAGTCGCCACAATTATGCCCGTTTGAAGGACAAGGTTAAGGTAAAGATTGTTCCTGACTGTTGTTATTATATAGATACGAACGTCCGTATAAACTATTTGTTCAAAATCTGAACTAAAATGCCGACGATAACGTCACTGTTATAACATATTTATTCAGTTAAACAACAAATAATTTTACTTATTTCAATAATATTTTTATTCATATCCAGGTCGAGATGAGCGTCACTCCATACACAACCACACGTTGTCAATGTTAAAATCATACTAAAGTCAGGTGTACGGATTACAGTACAGTCGAGTCGAACACAATGAGTGTACGGAACGCCTGATTTAGTACGTAGTACATATATATCGATGCGAAAAAAAACTTATTTCAATATCTAACATTCGCGTAATCCTAAGAAATCATTAAACTTCTGAAATTTATCAGATTTCCTTTTTTTTCATACTACAATTACATTACATCTAATAGCTATAAGATATTTATCTATAGTTATATTCAGGTACAGTCGCGATCAAAAGGTGTTAAATAAACCTAAAATCGCTGTTTTAAAAGCCCTTAGTCGTGAACTCGACACGAAGAATTATATAAAGTGGAACTCCCTGTTATGTCAACATTAAAGCATTATTCATCAAAACAGAACACAATGGCAGATTTTAATACATATTTGTTAGAATAACCAATAGTATCTATATTTATACGGGGTCCTTTAGACATTGCGTTACTAAATGAAACCACATACTCGTCTTCACCTTTGCTGATATTGTGGCAAAAATCATCCATTGATAGCAAATATTTTCACCAAAAATCCTGGTTTTAGTTTTGTGATTTTTAGATCATTTTGTAGTTTAATACGAATATGGCATGTGAGAGTGAATTTCTGACTGAAACTATGATGTGGCCGCTGCGACGAATTCTCTTAGAGTAGCAGTAGTGGCATTAGGGCGTGTAAAATTAAAATTACATTTTATTAATTTATTTTGGTTGAAACTTACACTTTTTTATTTTACATCTACGGCTCAAGTAACTTATTGTAAAGTGTTATTTCCAAATAGCATATGTATATGTATAAAACATATGCTACTTGGAAATAACACTTTATATATATTATAAGTTTGTGGTTTATTTAGTAACGCAATGTCAAAATGACCCTGTATAATAGAGGACTGATATTATTTTATTATTACTATGACGTTGTTTGCCTTGCGGATACAAATATCGTAATATCTGTTACCTTATTCGTGAAACTGACTGCAAGGTTCGTTTGTAAGTCGAAACTCCGAGGACTTCGATTTCATAATTGAGTCTGCTGACGTCATCCGAGTCTTGGAGTGGGAACAATTTGACATTTATTTTAATTAATAACCATTGTCGAAGTTTTACAAGATTTTTTAATTGCTCCGGGAAAGTTAGATTGCTTTCTTGAGATATTAATAAGTTTATTAAAAGTTTTGCAATGAAGTGATTTGGGTGTTCGGGCGATTTTTTTTTTATTTATTTGCATAAAAAGCGGCTATAGCCTAGTTGGGTGTGGAACGGACTGCCAAGACGGAAGTCCGCAGGTTCAAATCCCAAGGGCACACACCTCTGACTTTTCTAAAATCATATGTGTATTCTTTGTGAATTTATCGTTCGATTTAACGGTGAAGGAAAACATCGTGAGGAAACCTGCACATCTGAGAAGTTCTCTATAGGAATTTCGAAGGTGTGTGAAGTCTACCAATCCGCACTAGGCCAGCGTGGTGGACTAAGGCCTAATCCTTCTCAGTAGTAGAGGAGGCCCGTGCTCAGCAGTGGGCAAGTATATAATACAGGGCTGATATTATTATTATATTATTATTTGCATACTTTTATAGTATCACGCTTTTACCTTTTTAGGGGTAAGCAGAGGTCCAATAATACACCCATATTTGTCCAGCTATTATAGGTTCCATATAATACTAAATTCTAGATTCCGGGTTGATAGTGCGCAGAAAACTGACCTACTGGTGGTAGGTCTCTCGTATGTGAGAGTCCACCTGCGTAGATACCCCCGCAATGTCTAATTCTGCCGCCAAGCAGCAGTGTGCAGTCACTGTTTTGTTCCGGTTTGAAGCACATTGTAACCAGTGTGACTACTGGACATAATAAGACTGAACATCTCATGTCTCAGGATGGCAAGCGCAGTGGAATACCAAACAATACTTTGTAATTCAAGGTGTTGGATGGTGTGTCTACTGATTATGTGGGCGGTCGTATCGCTTACCATTAGACGAACGGTCAGCTAGTTTCGTCATACAAAGCAATAAAAAAAAACAATATCACTTTACCGACCCAGAGATTGCACTCCAGACCTCAGTATGACAGTCTTACACCACCAACGCCACAAAGTTTGTATAAATGCTATAAGTTTTTTTTTAGCTGCAATCTGACCAAGACCACATGGTAAGTGGAGTAGGGGCCAGATGGTGTCGACTGACGAGAGATGATTACTCCTCGCCAGTCGCCACTATGCCGGCCTGTTAAAATCAGATTGATCCCCGACACACGTGGACCACTATGGCGGGTACACCTTGTGTGGAATGGTCGTTACCCGGGCTACATATATTCTACCATCAGCAAACCAGCAACTGAATATTTTATTATTAAAACTAGAGTCTATTTCCACTCGAGCTAAAAAGGCTCTTATGTAATGTAGATAAGGAGTATATTTCACGTAATTAATTAACACAAAACCTCCTTCAGATTTGGAGTGGGGCGATATTTCAAGCGTCAAGAAAGGTTTGTATTCGGCATGAATTCCGCGTGGAATTATTGCTTGTAGGAGAATTTGGCGCAGCGGGAAAATCACACTCTCAGTTAAAGATATGTCACAGCAAAATAAATTCTCAAGACTTGTTATTAAGAAGTAAAATCAAAAGAACATATCTAGCAACAAAATGCTTTGTACCCCTTGATTGCTGGAATAATACTGACAGTTTTAAAAAAATTGCCACGGTAAAATAAATCCTCTACACTTGTTATTAAGAAATTAATTAAAAACAAAATATTATCAACCAACAAAATGCTTTGTTCCCCTTGATTGCTAGTATAGTATCGACTGATTTTTAAATATCTGTCACGGCAAAATAAATCCTCTTCACTTGTTATTAAGAACTGAAATCTAAGAAACATATCGTCCAACAAAATAATTTGTGTCCCTTGATGACCGGATATTGAATATGCAATTTCAAAAAGGGCAAATCTCAAATATAAAATATCTAGACATGTATATATAATAACAAATAACAACAAAACTCCTGTAATTTTTATTGCTAATTTAACCCAAGTTGTAACCAAAAAACAAATCAATGTTTTTTACACTACTTTAGAAAATAATAAGTTGCTTCCATTTCCTAAACTCTTTACATTTTCAGATATGTGCCCTTCTCGAAACTGCATATTAAATTATACTGGCCTGTTTGGATTTATTATGGTTTGTTCCTTTTAGACAAAAACTTAACTAATGATTCCGTGTCTCGATGTCGCGGGGAATCTAATTTATCATACTGAATTCACGCCAGATATTATGAACTAGCGTAAGTAATGTGATCGTTCAGCTAAGAGACCAAGATATTTTGTTACTGGATGGTGAACATTTTAGTGCCGTCATAGCTGCGTGATAGTGAGACCACAGCAAATTCTACTTATGAAAGAAAGAGAAAAACACGTTTTTTTGGTGGTAAATTATATTTTATATCTACCGAGATAGCGACCACCGTACACAAGGTGTTTCAAATTGCCACAGTGGCCCACGTAAGTGTCGCGTTCTGGGATCAGCCTGTGTATATCCGGTTTCAACAGGTCATATCTCTTCAGTCGGCATTCTATTGGATCCTATTTCAAATATGCTAGACCGTGATAACAGAATAATTAAATATATAAAATAAAGTGTATAACAAAACGGCCAATTTTAATTTACACATACAATAGTTTGAATTATTTAATAATTTTGGTGGAAATAATCAATTCATAGATGATTTTTGGCGCAATATTAACAGAGGTGAAGACGAGTATATGCTTTTGTTTATTAACGCAATGTCAAAATGACTCTTTGTATGTATATCCTTGTAAAGCAACTATTTCATGAACAATTTTCGACAGTAATTTTACTTGCTATAAGCTGGCTATAATTTAACATGGCCCCACCATTACTGCTTTCATAAATCTGTAACATTAATCTGAGATTCTTGGAGTACGATAAATTACTGTCTTGTTTCGGCCGTATATCTAAAATCTAGATTAATACACTATAAGCTTAACATTTCTCTTGTTACAAATTTACGTAAATCCATAAACTTTGAGATATTCCTCAGTTTTTGAAAATAGTATCCTACCCTTTTCAAAGATTTATTTTTCTTTTATTTGTGAACATAGTGTTACAATAAAAAATTTGGAAAAGTAACAAAGTACCAATTACACGTTTCTACGGTTAAATATAGAAGATGTGTATAGAAAATGCCTTATTTCTTACATAATACAATAATATATTATATGTATAATGAGCAAGGTGACGTGGTCAATCGTGCGAAAAAAAAGAAGAAAGAAAAAGGGCGCGAAACTGAACCGGCTGGCCAGCGGACCACTGCGTCGGCGATACACTTTTCCTTGCATTTTGCTGAGGATCGGTCGGATGTTCACAATCGTTGAATATCGCTAGCAATATTTTTATGTTCTTGCTCTTTTGCTTATTTGTTAACTAATTTGATTAAAATTGTTGTCTTTTAGTAAATAAGTTAAGTTTTTGTTATAAGTACTAAATACTATTTTAGTTTTGAGTTAATTGTCAAACATATAAATGTTAAAAACGCTGAATGTGTATTATAAAGTACAATTGATAGAAAATTTAGAAAAAAATAAATAAATTCAAAGAAACCTTAGCGGCGATGTGTCCATATAACACTATTCCTGCCAACTTCCCTTTCGTAATTTATGTAAAATCTAAATATAATGATTTGCAGACCGCATTTGTATAAATCAGTACCTATATGTTGTATAACTATAACTTCGCCTTTCTCCACTGATGGGTAGAGTAACTCTCCCATATTCAGTCGGTTATATTAGATCCCATGTTGTACAAGGTGCACCTAGTGCTACTTAATAACATAATAATTATATAAACCTTGTATTATATACTGTCCCACTGCTGCATGGGCCTACTCTACTACTGAGAGGGATTAGGCCTTAATTCATCATATTGGCTTAGTGCGGGCAGACTTTATATATCGTCGAAATTCTTATAAAGAATTCTCAGGTAAGTTTCTTCACATGTTTTCCTTCGCCGTTAAAGCAAGCCATAATTGATAAATAAGTAATACGCAACTTCGAAAGTCAGAAGTGGGTTTGGGTTTGAGCCTGTGGACAATCGTCTCTATAGACCGTGCAATTCTCAACTTGGTTATCGTGCAGTGCCATAAAACGGGCACAAAGTCAGAATCATAGTTGTCACTGAGCAGGAAAGCCCAAAACATAGCATTTTACCTGTCCGAGACCTATGCACAAAGCTGTATTGCAATAAATAAACATATTTATATGAATAAATTGGATATCGAATGCGTCATCCCTTGTCATCATCATTATTATCTTCAGTCCGAAGCTCCACTGCGGAACATAGATCTGCCTTAAAGATTTCAATACTAACATTTTTTTTCTTTTTTTCCGTTCCCACTTTCCTCGACAAGGGACGTTATTTATGTTTTCTATTGTTTTATCTTTATCTTTTTTTATTTGATTATTTTGTTCTAATGGAGTTTATCTTAAATATAACATCTTTATCTTACTTTATTTTATCCTACCTTATTTTATTTTTCTTGTCTCTAATACTAACCTATTAGAAGTGACGTGCTTACAGCGTGTTCCTTTTACCTTTACCAGGTCATCTGTCCTTGTAAGACGTCCAAGGGTTTAAGAAAATTATGTATGCCAATTAACCACGAATATTATAAAACCAAATTCAAAAGAGACTCCACTGAACAGTAAAGCCAAAGAAAATTTAATTTCGCCGACAGTAAACGACTTTCAACAAAACATCTAAAACTTAGCCCAGTCTAGACTAACCGCTCGGGGCGATAGCATTAACCGATTGTTTATCCTGTTCAGAGAGCATAAGATCCCGTAGGATACAAAGTCAGTAAGTCGGATCATCGCCGGAGATGAACACACCACCGCAGCATAGCAAATGGAAGCTATTAAGGTAATATTTAAATTTGTAAACTGTTCACTACTCCAATGCTTCTCCTGTTACGTATTGTATGGTCAAATGTGGGGGTCAATTAAACTTCCTTCACCGAAAAAAAGGAGTGGAGAGCATAAGATCCCGTAGGATTAAATCATAGACGTATCCCCCAGTGGCGAAGGGAAAGTTTTCTGAAAGGCACTGCGACACAACATATAACCCGTACGTATATAATACATATGTAATGTAGTGTTGTCTACAAATTATAATTTTACTTATAATTAGATTTTACATAAACAACGAAAGGGAAGCCTGGTGGTAGGTTCCTCATATGTGAGAGTCCGCCTGGGTAGGTACCACTGCAATGTCTATATCTGCCACCAAGCAGCAGTGTATCGTCACTGCTTTGTTCCGGTTTGAAGGACATTCTAGGCACTGTAAGTACTGAACATAATAAGACTTAACATCAAGTGTCTTGGGATAGCAGTGCTTTGTAATTCAAGGTGTTGGATGATGTTTCTGCTGTTTATGAGCAGTCGTATTATCATCAGGCGAACAGCAGGCTCATCTTATCATTCAAAGTAATAAAAAAAGGCGGCAGTAACCGAGTTATATGGAACCTTCGCCATTGGTATCCCCCCCTCCGGAGGCAATTGTTATGCGCTCGGTCTTCACATTGTATGCATGCCCATGCACGGGGGACATTGCAGGAGCTCTAGGCACATTGTTATGTGTACCTCATGGTTGCCAATTCACATTGAGGCCTATAAGGGCTCGCGAACCTTTCTCGCCTCCTCCCATCTTAAGATAGTTCCTTGTCCTTCCCCCACGCTTCCTTCCCAACTATCCCCTTCCAACTTTCCTGCAGGGCCCTGCAGTCGCTAAGCCGAGGGATTCCAGTATACCATTTGCAGGTTTCCCTCGGTGTTGACTATGGGGTTCGATACTCCAAAAAAAAAAAAACCATAGATGTATCGAAATTATTGGTAACCCAGATTTGTAATATTTGTGAAAAATATAATAGAGGTTTAGGGAATGGACTGAATACTACCGTTTACTCTAAAGAAAGAGACATAACGAATGAGCATTACCTATCCCTTTTTAACTACAAGAAAGTAGATAAAAGAATAGATAAGTAACTCACCGGTGTCGAACCTGGGTCTGCTCGGTAGCCGGCTCGGCAGGTCTTGGTTCTCGACGTGGTCGAATGTCCTGAAGCCCAGGGCGAACTCCGCGTATGGACTGATTTCGAACATTTCTGTTGGAATACCGGTGATTTAGAACATTTGTTTGGTAATGAAAATTAAGTGTGCAAGGACTATTAGATTTTGATATAATATATTTGAAGTGGTAGATTCATAACGACGTAAGAGCTTTGAAAAACAGAAAATTTAAATCAAGATATCTTAGTCCTTGACATTTTGATGTAGAGTCAACCATTTAAGACTTCATATATTTTTTACATCTAAAGTGAAAAAGCCTTTTTATAGTTTTATATTAGTGAAGAAGAAATGTTTGGATAGCTAATAGTATGAAGGTTTTCATGTAGGGTTGTTTCCCACCTCAATATCGGGTCTGCACAAATTCCAAGTAACATATGAAACTGCATATAGTATATACAAACTGCAGCATAGAGTCAAACTCTAATAAATAATTCTGTCCTAAGAAAATTGTGCTAAAAACCCACACACACTGTTATTTCATTTCAAATTGAATCCAGGATCATTACCTTAGCAGATTCTTATAAAACTAATAATGAAAATATAAATAGTCGAATCTTCCTTTTTTGGAAGTCACTAAAAAGTCAAAATCACTCACCATTCTTACTACTCTTCCTAGGCTGTACGGGCGAGGTGTATATTCGCGGCGCGTGCGCATACCGTTCCTTGTGCTCGGAGTGCGACGCCACGCTCTCATTGCGGGACTTCACTTCTTCCGCGATGGAGTGTCGGTATTGGGACGAATAACCTTGCCTGTGGAGAATTATATAATGTATAATTGGGGAAATACTGAACATCCCAACATTTACATAAAAATTTGTATTCATTAATCATGTTGCTTTTCAATATTTATACGCACACGCCTTTTATCTACGAAGGTGTAGGCAGAGGCGCAACTGATGCACCGATTTCCGTCATGTGTATTCGGTCCCATGATATGATAGGAGGCAAGCCTATAGCTATTCCGTGAACAAATTCCAGATTCAGGGCTGATACTGAATAGAAAAACCCAATATGACCAACTCGGAGATCGAACCCGAGGCTTGAGCACTGCAGTTGTACCGTAATACATTGTGCGACCAAAGCAGTTCTGGAAATTTCTCCTGATATAGAACATTTTAGAAACATCAGTGAACGTTTACACAGAATTCATTTGAAACTATTAATAGCTAGAAGCGATCAATAACTATATTGGTCGGCTCACGCCTGTTCGTAAGGAGTTGGCTCCGTATTGCACAATATTAACTAAAATTATTCATCTAATATAATTACTATATTAAGTTTTATTCTTTGTGAATTTATCGTTCGCTTTAACGGGGAAGGAACATCGTGAGGAAACCTGCACATCTGAGAAGTTCTCTATAGGAATTTCGAAGGTGTGTGAAGTCTACCAATCCGCACTAGGCCAGCGTCGGACTAAGGGCTAATCCCTCTCAGTAGTAGAGGAGGTCCGTGCTCAGCAGTGGGCAAGTATATAATACAGGGCTGATATTATTATATTATTAAGTTTGATTGTGAGAAGGGGCGAGTCTATATTGGGAACCGATTTTAGACTACAAGGTGATACTGAGCAGCAAAACTTAATATCACTTTACCCGACTGGGAATCGAAGTTACCGTAAAGAGCTGTACAGCCCACACAATATTGAACTATTATAAGCTTTTTATACGAGCAAAGTGACCCAACTGCACCTGATGGTAAGTGGAGTGGTGTCCAATAGAATGCCGACTGACGAGAAATGATTACCCCTTGGTAGTCGTCACAATTATGCCGGCCTGTTGGAACTAGATATACACTGCTGATCCCGGAACGCGACACATTTACGTGCATTACTATGGCGGGTTTTAACATTTTGTGGACGATGGTCGCTATACGGGCGGATATAATATACAGGGTCATTTTAACATTGCGTTACTAAAATTAAACCACATACTCGTCTTCACCTTTGCTGACATTGTACTAAAAATCATCCATTAATAAAGAATATTTTATTAGTAGTGGCAATAGGGCGTGCAAAATTTAAATTACTTTTTTTTTTATTTATTTTTTTCGAAACTTACACTTTTTTTCATTTACGGCTCATGTAACTTATTGTAATGTGTTATTTCTAAGTAAATAAGAATGTAGTTTCGTTTAGAAACGCACTGTCAAAATGACCCTGTTTATCCTACCACCAGCAAATAATAACTATAACAGTATCAATATTAATAAAAGTAGGAAGTATGCTTGAAGAATATTCCAGAATAATAACTTACCGGTGCCTCCTAAACAGTATACAGAAGAAGGCCATGAGACACACCACGAGGAGTATGGAACTGCAGATGATGACCAGCATGTTTAGGTCGAAGAACTCTGATGGCGGTCCGATTTCCTCTGCAACAAAAATGATGCTTAAGGGCTTATAAATACGGCATATTTTATATGAACTAGAAACGCAAATTATACACAAGACAATAGAGCGTGTGTTTCCAAAACGCGTGTAATCTGCGACTATAAAATACGTCCTGAAAGACCCTTATTTTGTACAATGAGATATAACAAGTGACAGTTAGTATTTAATTTTATTATATTAAAACAAATAAACACAATCATAAATGTTTTTTTCTATATATATAAAAATGAATCCCTATATCCCACGGGTGAACGGCTGGACCGATTTCACTATTTTTTTTGTTGTGTTTGTTATTGTCAGGAGAAGGTTCTTATGAAAGAAAGAATTCAAAAAATTGCGCGGAATATTGGAAAATTTAAGAAAACTTAACGAAAATATTAATTTTATATAACTGTCAATTGTTTGAAATAACTGCCAACGATTGACAGAATGCGCGCTGCAAATTCACAGTTAAGACGGGACAACGTCTGTCGGGTCGAATAGAATGCTATAAAACAATGAATCAGATTACTCTTCGGAAAACGATGTCATTCTTAATTAAATTACCAACTAGGTATTTCGAATATTTGCCAAAACATAGCGATTGGCAGGCAAATGGACTTCTCGGGATGGAAGTTCTGCCGTTGACGCCTAGGGGGTTTTTCGGTGCGTGGGAGCTTCTGAGCAAATAGGAGATGGGCCACACCGTGTAGAGACGGCTGCGGACGCCCACTTACACTTACGACTTCTTCTGACTTTCTGTTACAGAAAGCCGTCCCTAATGCGCCGAAGATGGCCACCGTGCAGTTTAAAAGGGTAACATAATGACATTTTATTCTAAAAATTAGAATAACATCCAAAAAACGGAGGAATATGTGCTGATTCTATATATATAAAAGTCAATGAAAAAAAAATCGCATAATTCATTTAGCTCGCTAACCTTCAATAGAATCATGACTACACTGAATTAATTAATAGAATGTTATCAATACTATATATCAAATGAGATACTACCAAATGTCAGATCGCATATCCGAGATATCAGTTGTGATTTGCTTTATGAAACTTTCCAAATAAATTATATATCCTACTTATATTTTATGCGAAAGTTTGTGAGGATGGATGTATGTATGTTTGTTCCTCTTTCACGAAAAAAACTACTGAACGAATTTGAATGAAACTGTACAGTAATTTTGGTTATACATCAGAATAACACATAGACAACAATTTATAATGATTTCGTGTAATTTGGTCATAATATAACGATACATATCAAGTAAGTCGAAAAAAAATGCTATCTTGGCGTACGTTGCCTAAACCGTTGGAGTTAGACAAATATGATCATAAATGTGCGCGATAACATATATCTACTTTTTATGTAGAAGCCACTATGACCAAAATAGGGAGTAATAAATATAATTAAATCGGAAACTTTTTTTACAATGCACAAGCTGGACTTTTATCCCGGAAAACACCTTCACGCGGGCGAAGACGCGAGTAAAATCTAGTATATTATATTTCCTTAGGAAGAAAATTGAGAAGGGTATGCTAAGGTGGTTTAGGCATTTGGAGAGGATGGATGATAAGAGACTGACAAAGAGGGTTTATAAGGCGAATGTGGATGGAAGAGCCGCACCGAACCTTCGAATGTCAGATATCTGACATTCTCAGTAAAGGCCAGGTTAAAAGTACCCGGAACGGGAGGGAATGCATGAAAGGATTAATGAAGGTTGAGGAAGCTCGAGAAGTATGCCAGGATCGTGCAAAGTGGCAATCTATAGTCTCTGCCTACCCCTATGGGATAAAGGTGATACTATGTATGTATGTATGTAGAAAATGAGCTAGCGGTCCGCTTGATGGTAAGCAGAATGCGTCGCCCATGGACTTTGTAATACCAGAGGTACAGTCAAGCCGTTGCCTACCAGGAGAAAGTAATTCTAAAGCACTGGCTGATGTCTTGCACGGCGACAGAAATAGACAAACCGTTAGTACCTTACTGGTGGTAGGCCTCTCATATGTGATAGTCCGCCTGGGTGGGTACCACCGTAATGTCTATTTCCACCGCCAAGCAGCAGTAGTCACTGTTGTGTTCCAGTTTGAAGGACATTGTAGCCAGTGTAACTACTGGACATAATGAGACTTAACATCTCACGTCTCAGGATGGCGAGCGCAGTGGAATACCACACAATACTTTGTATTTCAAGATGTTGGATGATGTTTACTATTTATGGGCGGTCGTATCGCTTACCATCAGGCGAACGGCAAGCTCGTCTCAAAAAAAATACTCTTTTACCTACCTCCTTCGATACAAACTAAACAAGAAACAATTTATCCCAACCACAGTGTCAAACTTTGCCGACGTCATAATTTCCCGACGTGTTGACTTTGCCGCTACCAGAAGTTCCAATAAACAGGAGATTGCTAAAGTTGCCTCATTACGTAGTCATTATGAAACTTTATGTTTTACTCTGGTTTTGAAGGTTCGATTATGTTCTAGTATGTTAGTGTACGTTCGCATATTGTTTCAAACTAATGAAGCGAAATTTGAATTAGTTTTGAAAATCTTGAATCGTGTTTTTCTATAAAGTAAGGGAATTAAAAACTTATGTACGTCCTATTATGTGATAATGACGAGTCTATTGTCACATTATGACGCAACAGACAACTTATGAGTATTCTTAAACTCCAAATGTATTGCCTGATCGGTAATAAACTCCAAACCTCCAGAATATCATAATATTATCACTAGAAGAAGAATCAAGATCTCACGTCTAAATATTCCCATAGCTCCAAACGACAACAAATATTTCCTAACCACGTGACCCCATTACATATTTAGAAAGAAACGAAGAGAAATATTAATTTAAAAAAAAAGGAACAAATTCTAATTACTATTAAAGTTAATTAATTGTGTTAAATTTATTAATCCAACTGCAGTTTTTACTAATAGGTAAAGCCTAGAAAAAAGAATTGGCAAATTAAGTTAACAAAATAAACAAATTAAAACTGTATATAAAAAGAAAAACTACATAATTCTAAACTAAATCTGCCGTACAACATTCTAGAACCTTACCTCCATCCAAGGTCTTGGTGGCGTAAGTGTACGTCGCCTGCGCCGGCCCTGCATCGTTCCTCGCCGTGACCCTGAGCTCGTACCAGGCTGCGGGGGTCAGGGATCCCACAGCGAACGACGCTGGTAAGGATCGTAGAGGAGGAGCTTGGAACTGGCCCTCTAAGTAGCTCCAGGCGGGAGTCAGGTCCACAGGCTGGTAACAAGGTGATACATTTAGAACTCTCAGATTATTTTGTGTCTCTCTTCTACCTTATCCCGCTCCCGTCAAGGATCGCGACACGTTATCCCTTTATTTCCCCCCACTTGCCAGCCTGAGCTGGCTATTTTGATTTATACCGTGTTATCTATATATATAAAAATGAATCCCTATTTCCCTTGGTCATGCCATCACGCGTGAACGGCTGGACCGATTTCACTACTTTTTGTTGTTGTCTTTGTTATTGTCAGGAGAAGGTTCTTATGAAAGAAAACAATTCAAAATATTGCGCGGCAAATTAGAAAATTTAAGAAAACTTAACGACAATATTAATTTTATATAACTGTCAATTGTTTGAAATAACTGTCCGCGATTGACAGAATGCGCGCTGCAAATTCGCAGTAAGACGGGACAACGAGTGTCGGGTCAACTAGTTCCTTATATATTTTATCCCTGATTTAAAAATGACCATAGTTATATAAGTGATCTTAATTGTTATTTAGAAATAATAGTTAGTATTCCTATACATTGTTTTGACGAATCATAAGTGCAACTTTGTTCGCCTACGTGATAAATAAAGTATTTTTTTTTCAATTTCTTTTACTTAGTTCAGCCATACTGACATTAAACTCCTTGGAGAATTGAGACCAGTGCAAATGGTATTAAAAAAATGCAAACAGTTCGTCCGACGTGGAAATTGCACCCTAGGTCCATATACGGTGGTAGAAAGCTTACCTAAATCAAATCAATTTATTTTACATAGAACATGGTATAAATTATGATGTTAATATTACATGTGCAACATGTTTCACTGTTTTAACGGTATCCAAAATTTTATTTAGGAAATTATAAAGATAAATTAAATTTTATTCTAAGTAGGAAATAAGAAGATAATTTAAATTAGGAAGATAAATAAAAAAAAATATTTTCATAAAAACTCACCGCCCGATTCTCAGCTCTATGCCACACTGTAGATCCCAGTGGTCTATATTCAACCTCCCATCGCGTGACGTCACATCCGCCGTCATCCCACCCACTCAGCTGTATGTAGATGTGGGTGGCGTTGCTCCAGAGCCAATCGTTTGTGGGTGGTGACATCGGAGCTATTGGAAATGATTTGATCGACTTTGAAAATGAAAATAATTTCAAGAGTATTTGAGGGTGGAGGTTGTAAACCATTTTGGTTACAAACAGTTTGATTGAACATTGAAATTAAACACATTGAAACATTGAAATTAATTCCTGACGTTTCCCTCGTGACCATGAGGGCTGCAAAGTCTTCGAAACGCTGGAAGAAAACTAAAATAATTAAAACCGCGATAAAATCCGAAAAATAGTTTAATTTCAATGTCTAACATTCGCGTAAACATAAGAAATCATTAGTTTGATTGAAGCTGTAGAGTTATAAAAAACTGATGTAAAGTTTCAGTGCTGTTGCTTTTAATACTACAAAATTTATACCAAGATCTAGGCCAGAAGACCGAGAAGCGATACTGTCACTGAATTGACCAAATATATCCTGCTACGTAACAATGTAACATACTTTTACTTCCATACAATAAATCACTTTCAAGCATCGGTGAACATTCAGAAAGGAGAGTCATAACGTTTATTAGTCTTCGTTGTAATTGTATCACATTGAACTTACCATGAGGTCTTTTTTGTCTTCTTTCTATGCCAAAAGTTACAAACCACCATCACTTACTTTTCAGTTCCTTATACTAAAATTATATACATGTAATACACGAACTGTAACCCACCTCCACCAAGCGTAGTGACGTCTACATGTGCAGGCGCCGAAGTGCCAACACTGTCAGTAACGGTTACCCTGACACTATATTTGGTCCCGCACTTCAAACCAGCCAAGGTATGCTGCTGTACTCCTGGGAGTCTGGTCTCCCTGGCCACGGGCCACGCTTCTTGCCAGGGGCCGTCTCCTTCACGCCAGGTTAGATTGTAGCCTGGTGATAAGAATGAGGTAGAAGAAGACATGGTAGATGGATCTTGGAATAGCTTAGATATTTTTTTGTATAATAGTCTTATCAGACAAAAATGTAACAGAACCGTGAATTTTTATCAAAGCAAACTCGAAAATTTGATGAGTCTCTGAAAATATTATCTGTAATCCGCAATAATAAAATCACAAAGAAAGATTGTGAGGAGTTAGAAATATTTTTTTTCCTTCAAAATGAAAGACAAAATTATGAAGTAATTCATCTTGAACACCGTAATATTAATTACATTTGAATAGGGAAAGACAAAAGCCCAGGTTAAAAATTAATGATCTTATTTATCTTATCATCAGTGAAGAGTCTACTGCTGAACCCAGCGACGATGAAGCTAAGCCTCTTCTCAAGATTATCGCATCGACCTACATAAAAACAAAATAAAAAAATCTATAACCACATATTGGTATCCGCCCCGATAGTGAGCATCGTACACAAGTTGAAACTTGTAAACCCACTAAAGCGACACACGTAAGTGTCGCGTTCTGGGATCAGCCTGTGTATATCCGGTTCCAAACAGGCCGCCATTACTATCGAGTGGCGAAGGATAATCTTTTGTCAATCAATACTCTATCTGGATACCAATCTGCTCATTATCAGTTGTAGTTGGATCAAATTGTCTTAGGCATTAAAAAAGTACTTCTTGGACGCTATGATATTAAACTATAAATGCTGCAGAAGGTCCAACTTACTTATCCCATAGCTGAGTGAATCATTCCCGTATCCTCGTATTTCATCCCACTCCACAATAATGTAGTCTTTGTATGGAGTTGCCCGTATAGAGGGAGGGTCTGGGAGGGGCAAAACCCTCACAGAATACACCACGGAATCTGAACCGTATAGGTTCTTGGCTAAGCACGTATAGTTGCCGCTTAGTGATTGGTCAATACCTAAAAAAGTAAATTGGTAAGAAAGTGTCGTCTACTTGAATAAGATCATGAATATCTATATTATGATAAAAAGTTAAAGAGTTTGTTTGAACACGTTAATCTCAGTAACTATTAAAACTATGTTGATTTTTTTTTCACTTAGAGGAAGCTATAAACCCATTGTATTATATGCACTTACATCCTTTGGTAGTTAGGTGAAACAAGTCTCAAATAAATTGTACTTACTCTTAATCAACAGGCTGTCATCTCTGTTCCTGGTGAACCTGGGATGATGGGTTATGATGTTCTGATTATGGTACCACACTGTCCTCGGTGGTGGCGAACCCACACTCTTACATTCTAGCAGCAAGGAGTTCCTTACTGCGATGGTGATCTCACCACCTAGAGACGCCACTCCTGCTACAACTGGAGAAAAAAATACCATCACGGATATATGCCGAAGTTTTGTTGGTGGTAGGATATTTGTATCCGCGCAGATAGCAATCACCATACACAAGATGTTAAAACTCGCTATAGTAGCCCACGTAAGTGTGTTTAATAGGCCAAATAGGCCGGCATAATTGTGTTGACTTGCGCGGGGTAATCATCTCTGGTCAGTCGGCATTCTATTTTACCCTACTCCACCAACCATCAGGTGCACATTGCTGTAGTCGTTTAAAAAAAACAGGGAAGCCCTGTAAACCTTACCTCTCTGCGAAGGCGTGTTTGTCACCCTCCTGCTTTCAGGACCCTCACCAACAGCAGTGCTAGCCGTCACCCACACATCATACTGCCTGCCTTCCACCAGACCCTTTAGTTCCATGGTCTGTGACTTCTCGTACGCTTCCGTGCTGGACTGGACGTCCACGCGGAATGTTTGAGGACCGTCGTTACTGTTCAAAGGAATTTGTTTGTATCCAAAAGTTTCAAGACAATTTATTTATTTAAGGACCTCCAACGAAAGATATACGGTATATAATAAATACAATATCGTAGCATTTGTGCAATTATAATGATATTTGTTATTAATATTATATAAATATATATAAGTAGAAACTCAAAACAGACAAAAAAGGATAAAACAAAATAAGATAATTTAACGATCGTTAACCTCTATTATGCGATTTAACTGACTATTCTATGCAAATGTTGGTACAATAGAAGCCGGATATAATAACGGCTGTGATGACGCATCGAGGATATCTATTCAATTGTGAGGTTCCGCCAGACCCCTAAACACTTACGTATATTGTTTCTAGTATCTATCGGGTATAGCAGTCTTATAAAAACGGTTGGTCTTTGAATAAAAGGGGGTCCTATAAAATACTAGCTTTTGTTTTGTAATCACTAACTAGCGAACGGATTGCAATTAAAATTAGTATAAAGATAGTTTGAGATCCTTAGGACACAGGCTTTTTATTTCAGAAAAATAATAGCGGGATTTTTCTGGCGGAAAAACTTAGCCATACGACTGAAACCGCGAGCAAAAGTTAGTTATAATAATAAAAGTACTGCATATGGTCATATATTTTCCAATAAAGTGTCAGTCTTGTATTACGTATTTAATTCTAGCATATCGTCTCATAAAATTCTAGACTAGCTTAAGGCCGTAGCATCGGCCTTCTGATTGTACTTTTTGGTAACTAAAATTGTAATATACAATACTGGATTAAAACTTACAAGATATGTACTTCGAGGTATATCAATGTGCGTAGTTTCATCCAAATTAATTCATTCCGTTTTTATTGACGCCATTTTGTGGTCTGTTTACGCAGTACTTTAACTAACAAATTAAACTTTGGCATGAAGATTCCGTAGATGGTGTATGTAGTATAGTCGTTCTGTCTCTTTCTAAAGGCGATCAATGTTAAGACCATAGTGCTCAGTCAATAGAGTTCGAATTACAACTAGTTTCGGATCTTATCGCGTATATTTATAGACATACCTGGAAGTAGGTTTGTTGTATACTGTATAATGTAACAACCGTCCATTAGGCTGGTTTGGTCTTTTCCAACTCACAAGCAGCGTCGACGACGACTGTGATAGCAGCTTTATTTCTGCTGGTGATTCTGGCACTAGAGACATAAAAATAATTTTTGGAGTTGTATGACGAGACGAGCATGCCGCTCGCCTGATGGTAAGCGATACGTCCGCCCATAAACAGTAGCAACACCATGCGGAGTTTTGAATTACAAACTGCGTGACACACTCTCTCATCACCCTAAGCTAATGTTAAGTCTCATAATACCCAATTACGCTACAATATCTTTCAAAACGAAACAGTGCATGTCCACTGCTGTTTAGCGGTAGAAGACTACACGCTGGTACCTATCCAAACGGTCCCTCGCATACGAGAGAACGGCTGCCAGTAAATTAAATTACGGAATACTAAGTCAATTGTAGAACAATCTCGAATTAAGATTTATCTTGTGGATGCTAAAGATTGATAGTAGATTTAAAATACGAGACGTTTTGGACATATGTTAGATTTATTTTACTTATGAGATGTTTTGGAATATTTCAGGTTATACAATTCAATATATTAACATATTCCTGACGAGAAATTAATATCTTTTGAAATAATATCGACATTTGCAAAAATTGTTATTGACTTTTTTTATTTATAGTTTTCATCACAATTGTCAAGGTAGTATTTTTTTATTTTTATATATTCAAATATTATGTCTCCTTTTAACAACGACTTGCAAAAACACTTACCATCCTGCAGCGTGGAGCAGATAATAGGGTAGGAGAAAGGCCCGTGTCCGTAGTTGGAGAAACCCGCCACCTTGATGGTGTAGTTTGTGTACTTCGCAAGACCTTGGAGGCGCAGCTCGGTCACCAGGGAAGTGGAGTTCAGCCAGTGACGACCTGTAGAGAATTGTCTTGGGTATTTCCTTTATATCAATGATTGATGATGTGAGGAAATGGCATTGTGGAGTTTTTATTTCCGTGCTTGTAAGAAAGTATCTTTGCTGAATGATTAATGTCTGGCAGACTACCTATATGAATGGTTGAATTTAAACATTAAATCAACGCTGTGGGGGAAAGCTTACTTCCATTATTGCCAAAAAATCATTTCTATTGCTAAATTATCGAAAGACATTATCTACTACTTGATTAAATATCAAATGTATGAACTTAATATTACCATTTTATAATACCTTTCTTTTTTGTATTTGACGATGGTTATCAATTGGGTAGATCATTTGGTATAAAGTAAAGGAACCATTGATGGCCTCATTAATTTTAATATCTTCATAAAATCGTTGATGAAAATATATTAATAACATCTTTTGATTAAATTTAAACATATCACTAAATATCAAAACTTCAATAATAAAAGAACCAACTAAAAATATGTTTTTGCATTATAATAAAAAAAAAACATGGCTTATAAGGCAGGGGTTTCTTCGGTCACATTATTTTATTAATAATTTCGTTTCGCATCTGATAAAAATAAAATATAATAAACCCCAAAATAAATATCTTATATTGGGACCACCATCAAAACTCCCTTTCATAAATAATATAAAAAACACGCAAATTGACTCACAAATAAAAGATTAATTGGTGTAAATACATGACAAAAAAACCTTTGGCTTTATGGTTAAAAATAGTCTCACCTTGCGCTGCGTATAGTACTGTGTATCCAATGAGGGCTCCAGCTTGCTTGTGAGGTGGGATGGGTTGCCAACTCACCCGCAGCGCTGTGGAGGTCACTCCTCCGCACTCCACTGAGGACGGTCCCTCTTCGGGAGCTACGACAATATTTAGATTATTACAAGATTTCTACTTCCTATAGCATGCATGCACAGTCACGGTTTTGATTGTGGAGTAGGCAGAGACTATCGAGTACCGCCATCCACGGTCTTGATATTTGACATATTATGTACCTTTTATATATGACATAAATATGTAAGTTTGTGGTGCTTTGTTGTCTTTAGAAGTAAACGGAATAAATTTGGATGTTAGCTACATTAAAAGTGAAACTTCCCTAGAATCCTTGTTTGAAACTCGATGAATCGAAAATGTGTCGTGATATTTGAAAATGGAATACATCCATTTCAATATCTAGGAGGCTATTTTGCAGAAATTTTATCTCGTCGTGTGTGTATTGCACACACCTTTATATATCGATAACCTTCGCAGTAGGAAACACTGTGAAGTTACTTCGTTCATTGGGATGAAAAGCTGATGATTTTCTCCCTTAAAATACTCATAAAATAATGATTTATAAACGCCGACTATTCAGCAAATGGTTCATACATACTTCATTCTCCACTTCAAAACTAACTCCACGCGGGTTAGAACTATTCAAACATTCAAACGAAACTGAAAAATCAAAATGTTTGAGCAACAGTCACAGAAATACATCAAATATTTTTCGAAAATAAATTTGTCCCGCAAAAACAACCGCGCACAAAACGACCGAACGACATGGCGGTTAAACTTTACAACATAAAAACAGAATCATAATTAGCGACGTCTGTCGCTACGACAAAACAATTAGGCAACGTTCACATAGGGCACCACACTTTTTTTGATAACAATGAATTTGAATAATTACACACACACACACACATCACGAATTTATTCCCGAACAGGTATCCAGAGGCGCAATCAGGGCACCCAGTTTTCGCCAAGTGTGTTCCGTCCTATGATGTGATACGGGGCAAGCCTGTCGGCATATTGGGCACAGTTTTCAGACTCTAGGCTGATACTGAGCAGAAAACCCTAATATCTCTGCCCGACCAGGGATTCGAACCCAGGACCTTAGAATATTATGTTGCTTCCTAAAATACATCACTATCCTAGACAGAAACCATATTATTGGCTTTGCTATAGATATTATTAATTTAACTAAATATTAATAGATACCAAACAATTATATGTAATTCGAGGTGTTGGATGATGTTTCTACTGTTTATGGTCGGTCGTATCGCTTACCATCAGGCGAATGGCAAGCTCGTCTCGTCATTCAAATCAATAAAAAAATACCATAATCCATAACGTTATTCTTTATAACTTTTGTCATATACAGCAAGCATGGGAAATACAAAATCACCATTTCAACAATATTATCCTGCAAAATACGTCCCGTGCATTGCAATGTGAACGCACCCTTAGATTAGATTTATGACACTTGAGAATTCACAAATGTACGAACCAAGGGAAAGTTTTCGATCGTAACAAAATCGGACAAGGGCGAGAGCGACAGAGTTTAGGGTTCTGTACTTGTTTATATATCACTAGCTTTTGCTCGCGGCTTCGCCGCTGTATGATAAAAGTCTTGCTACATATTTTCCCGGTTCTGATAGGTTCAAACTAATTTTATCCCCAAGGGGGTTGAATTTATCAAAATCCTATTTAAGCGAACGTCTTCATCATAGTAGCTCCAATCTTTAATTTCAGTTCAATCAGTCGAAAATCTAAGAAGATGTATATAAACTTTCATCCCCTATTTTATCCCCTTAGGGGTGGAATTAATCAAAATCCTGTTTTACCGGATGCCTACGTCATAACATCTACTTGCATGCCAAATTTCAGCCCGATCCGTCCAGTGGTTTGGGCTGTGCGTTGATAGATCACTATCAGTCAGTCACCTTTGAGTTATATATATTTAGATTGGAGAATTGTATTAGAATAGAATGAGAAATAGGAGAGAAAACATTAATATTTGTATTTAAATACTTACATATCGTATTCGTTTATTATATTAAGCTATATTATTTTTAAGTCGTTTTCTGTCCACATTTTATCATATTAGTATTTATTACACCTACCTATATTGTTTCGTCTCTGCATCACCTAAAGGTAGACTGCTAGAGAATGTCTTTGGCATTAGGTCCGTCTCTATACATCGTCTTTATATAAAAAATATTATTTTTTTATACAGATATGGCAGTGACCCCACTCCCTCTGATGGAAAGTGAACTAAGGTCTAAGAGAATGTCGACTGACGAGAGATGATTACCCATTGAAAGTTGACACAATTATGCCGGCCTGTTGGAATCGGATATACACAGGCTGATCCCGGAACACGACACACTTACGTGGGCCTTTATGGCGGATTTTAACATCTGTACGGTGGCCGCTACGGGTGGATATTAAATATATTCTACCACAAGTAATGCAAATAAAATAAATAAAGTCTTAGGCCATTCCGTTGACCGTACGGATTATAAATTGTTACAATGATGTTTTATTTTATTATTATTTTATTCATGTATCTCCAAAAAAAGGACATACGACATATAAAAAGTAACAGACATTTTTAAAACCCTGCTTCTTCAATTAAAGGAGACTTATCTTAATTATTTGTATACCGATAGAAATTGCATATTATTTATATTCCCATTCAAGTAACTCAATTAGCCCGCAATTGGATTCTTTAAGTAATTGACGTCTATCTACCAGTTTGTAATTTAAAACTTATTTCTCATTAATTATTTCTGCAATATTTATTAATGTTGCAATAACTCCATAGTGGAGTATAAGACCATTTCTTCTAGTGGTGGTAGGTCTCTCATATCTAACAGTCTGCTGGGTAGGTACCACCGCAATGTGTATTTCTGTCGTCAAACAGCAGTGTGTAGTTACTGTTGTGTTCCGGTTTGAAGAACGTTGTAGCCAGTGTAACTGCTGGACGTAAGACTTACTCATGTCTTAGGATGGCGAGCGCAGTGGAATATACAATACTTTGTAATTCAAGGTGTTGGATGGTGTGTCTATTGTTTATGGGCGGTCGTATCGCTTACCATCTGGCGAACGGGAAGCACGGCTCATTTAAAGCAATAAAAAAGAAATTGTTGCAGTTTTGAAATGAGGTTTTCATTTCGATATCTTTATGGTTTCGCCCTTCTCCCACAGAACCCTAAAATGGCAAGGGGTTGCAAAAGTTGTTGTTGCCATTAATTAAGAAAACTTGGGCAATGAATTCCCGTTAGCATTTGACGTCGCTCGTAATTAGGACATGGTCGACGTTTTGTGGAATTTCGTAAACAATAAAACTCCGATAATTTATGCGTGAGTTAGGTTTGAACTTTATGGGCGTGTGTCATATTAGGAATTTGTCGGGTATACCCGCGTAAATTTTTTCTTGGAATAATTATTTTACTTATTTATGCTGCTTCATGTCAACGCTAGACCACACATTGCATAACAGACAGGCGTAAACTAGAGGAGTTGCAATTGAAATGTCAGCGACATCCACCGTACTCTCCGACCTTGCTCCAACAGATTACCACTTTTATCGTGACTTGGATAACTTTACAAGGAAAAAAAAATCGAATCCGATATGGTCGTCCAAACCGCCTTCAGAGAGTTAATTGATTCTCGCCCCAATTGTTTTTAGTAAAGGGATTAATCAACTTTCTGTATGGTGAGAAAAGTGCATAAATAACAATGGGTTAAATAATTATACTTTACAAAAAAAACGACTTTGTATTCCTCACATACAAAACGGCAATTTCATATGTAATGATCTAATATTAATATAATATTCGCATTGTGTTGTTTTCCGGAATAATAAGTAACCTATAAGTTTATTTAGGACATGGTCTAACCGTACGGCAAATTTCATTAAAATCCGTTCAGCGGTTTCTGTGTTTACTTTTGACAAACATTTTTACGAACTGCATTTTTGTCTGCCTTGTTTCTACCAATTTCTTCCCATATAAAAAAGTTCAGTTTTTTCCCATATAAAAAAATGTATTGTTTATGTATTATATTATATTGTAAAATAAGCCTTAATAAGTATATTATTTTGTCCTTGTATATCGAATATATCCAACGTATCCCGCTTTAATATCTCACTCAAAATCCAGATAAACACTTCAGAACTGATTACAGCAAATCGACTTAGAGTTGCGTAGTTTATTTTGTCGAGTTGCGAAGTTTCAACTCAATTTTAAAAGTAAGTTTTATTGAATTTTGGCTGCGGGTTTAGGCAAACTTAACTATCGAGGGAGAGCCCGCTTTAACACCCGTCAACGCCGAGTGGTAATAAGTGAGTTTGAGAGCACTAATTAGTTTTAATCCGTAACGAAATTAATCAAAGGAAGGAACTGGAAATATTAATGTTCTTCTTTTATAAAGAAGCTGGTGAAGCTCATGGGCTAATCTATCATAGTGACCGGCGTAATTGTGACGTTTTGGTATTAGCTTGTGTACATCTGGTTTTGAACAGGCTGGCATAATTTTGTCGGCTGACGAGGGATAAACATCTCTAGTGTTCATCGTTATTTCAGCCGGGACTCGTCCACTGCTGGACATAGGCCTCCCCCATTGAGCGCCACAGGGATCGGTTCTGGGCCGCCCTCATCCATCGGACTCCGGCGACCCTCACCAGACCGTCGGTCCATCTCGTAGGGGGCCTGCCTACGCTGCGTCTCCCGTCTCTTTCTCTCGACCTCTAGTCTTGGACCCCATTAACAATCAGGTGCAGTAAGGTCAAATTGCCGTTAGCATATAAGAACTTGGAAAACCACTTACCTCCTTCCCTGGTGTCCTGGAACAGCTGCACTGAATAAGGTCCTACGCCTGCGCTGTTGTATCCCGCCACTGACACCGCATATCTGTCGGAATTGTTAAAATTACCAAAAAAGAAAATTTATATTCATATGATACGTAGATTAAAAATCAACAATGGACAGATGTGTGAAATAAAATATTACAAAAAATTGGAAAATGAAAAAAATATCATCAATCATCCATAAATATATCATTTGTCAAGTCCGTTTACTAGAAGCGACGTCAGAGTGAAATATACATACACTGGTTGTTATAACTGATTTATAAACATAAAGTTTCGAATACATTAAATTATAGTTAAGATCGGTTAGTACTAGTAGATGCTCAAAAACTGCTTAACAATAACCAAGGGATATCGTTATCCGGAACCAATGGCAGCGAATTCCCGAAGTAACCCGAAATAAACCGAGGTTTGCGCCGAAGGTGGCTATGTCAGTTACAGTATTTATTTTATATAATTTAAAAATCCTTACCTGACGCCTTTTAGTAATCCCGTGACAGTAGTCTCTTGCTTCGCATAAAGTGATACAGTTTTAATGATTTTGTCGCTTGTCTCTTCACTTTCTGCGAGAAACATTATTTTCTTAGTCAATTTGAATCATAATAACTACGACTAATGTTTAGTATTATGTAACGATGGACTTGGCCCTCCAAGGACAGGTTACTTAACAAATTAAAAGGTGGCTAGATTACTTCATATTACTTTGCTTCACATTTGCCAAATTAGACCAGCTTGGACCAGACTGGTTTCCTCGAGGCGGCTGACCCCCAAAAGTGTGCGATGGCCGGGAATATCTTATAACATATAAATCATATCTATCTAATGGGTCAATCCGTAAATCTGCGAGAAGGCTATGGCTGAATGGTGATCACTGTACACAAGGTGTAAAACCCGCTATAATCGCTCACGTATGTCCCGTTCTGGGATCAGTTTGGCAGGGCTGATTACAAATAGGCTGGCATAGTGTGGACTGGCAAGTAATAATCTTTCGTCAGTTGACACTATCTGGTCTAATCCATTTACCATCAGAACAGTAGGGTAACATTTCTTTATCCGTTAAAATTCGTGTCAATCACCCAAGGCTTCCAGTTTTCATATTGCTTACCTTTAAACGCACTAAGTTGCGGTACGGCCCGCAGTCTATATCCTAGTATCTGACCGTTGTGCGAATCAGCTGGTGGTGGCAGCCATCGCACTCGCAGCTCGCCTGGCGAGTCCGTCTGTTCCACTTGCACACCAAGTGGTGGCGAGGATGGTGCTAGGATGGTTAATAGTTGATTAGATATGAAATATCAGGGTCTATCCTATGTTATCAGATCCAGGTAATGCCAAGTATTCTTTTTTTTATTGCTTACTTAGAATTAACCACTGAAGCATCGGAATGTTTGCCGGCAACCATGACAGCTACATGACACTTACGTGGGTCACGGGAATATAACCTTATATACTACATAATAAAGTTATTTTTCCGTATTGTGGCAATATGGGTAGTTTTGGCAGACTAAGGTTTCTTAAAAAAATATGTTTTGGCTGATTAGCATCGGTAAGCGTTTGATGGCTAATAAGGGACCATCACGAACCATAAAAACCCAAAATACCAGAGGAAGGGTGAACGCACTGTCGACTTTACTAAACATTATAGGGGAACTGCCGACCTTGAAAAAAGTAAGGGACATTAAAAAAATCTGGCGTCTTTCATTGGTCACAAAGATGTTTCATCAAGAGGCAAGCAATACCATTGGATGCAATACTTATTTACAAATATAGAAGCATGAATGTAAGTATCTTTAAAATGCTCTTACCTTCCTCTGTGGTGGTAAACCTCACTGGGGTAGAGTAGTGGCTGAGGTCCGCCTGGTTCCCGCCAGCCACCCGCGCGGTATAGCTTGTAGCTGGCTGCAGTTCCTCAATCTCAATCCAATGGCGGATTTCTTCTAACCTATATTTGGGGTACTTTTACTATAGCATCGAATGGTGTGCTAGTTATCTATTGGCGTTATATCAGGATTTATATTATTTTTGATTGTAAATGCTATTATGATCCGGACAAAACTTCTATCTGGCGTTATCTCTTGTTATGGAGTGAAGTGGACAATTAATATTTCCAACTCCTCCCTATCTTTCTATTAGATTAATGTCGTTGCGGGATAATGACAAATTAGTTTTCCCTGAGACTCGCCGAGCTTCACTGCTCGGTGTCATAAAATGCGTGCCTCTGCTGATCCTGGTTTACAGGAGCTGTAGTGGTGGGTGTGAGGGCGGGAAAATCATTCTGGCTTTATCCGTCCAATGTGGAGAGTCAATGAAACTCACGTTTATAAATACAATTCGCATATATAATAGAAATGAAGCTGTTTTGTCCATCTTTTGATTCTATTAACATTTTTCCTACCGTCTTGGATATTTTCACAGACCCTTGAGAATCCATAGGACCTTTAGGACTCTACGTACCTACAGGGGTCAAAATATCATCAGGAATCCTTGGACCCACTAGGACAAAACCCTGCTATAGATTTTTCCAACTCTACGAATACTCATTGTAGCTAATATGGAATCATTTAAGTACTTTTTAAAGTACTTCAAATTACATTGGAAAACCATTTGACCCTACTGCTTTGATAAATACCTGGTAATGTTGATAGTCCTGGCAGTACTCCACGACAGTCGTTGGCTATTCGTGATCTGCATGCTGTAGTATTGAGCGAGGGATTTGGTCATATCCCTCCACGAGAGCTTCACTGATCTACTCTTTATCGAGTCTACTGATAAATCCGATGGTGGGATTGGTGGTTCTAGGAAGATAAAGGTATATACAGGAAGTGTCCATTACATTTTTAGATGATGAACTACCTATGGTTGTTTTTGATCTTGCAACTTGGATATTTGCATATTATAAAAAAAATGAGCATTTTATATGTTTTTATTACTTTCATTATTATTGGAGAATAGTTATAATTGTGTGTCTATTATTCTAAAACTAATAGAGAAGAATCAATCGCTTTTCTAATAAGTTTAGTGACTAGACTTAATTCACTCTTTCAAATAAGAGCTACTGTAGTATTATGTCTTTAGAAATCGTACTTATATTTATTATTTCTTTACCATCTCTTCGCAATCAATAGACGTTCTATTTACATTCAGCAGTCTTACAAAAAGTGGTTGCTATCAAACAGTGAGAGATCTATTTGCCTAGCATATTTGTTATTCCATTGATCAAAAGATTTCCTTACCTAGTATAGTAAGATGGACGCTAAACACATCAGCTCCGAAGGGGTTTCCAGCTCTGCACTGGTACAGAGCACCGTCGCTCGTCTCCGTCTGCAGTAGTTCTAGAATGTTCGTCATACCGTCTTCAGTCTTCATTTCGGAGATTTTTATCCTGGTAATAGATAACTTTGAATTTAGTCTGAAGTCGAAGATGAACAAAGCACACAAATAAATTAAGTTTGGTAGCGTTTATATGAAACACAAACTTTAAACTTAGCAAAATATTCTTCAACAGACTATATACTTCTACTCATTCCCATCCTTGTTAACAAAATACAAACTTTCAAACTATAGAATTAAAACTTAAATTAATTTGGCTTACTATTCTTTATCGTACATTACCAACCCTAGTTTCTTTAAAGTGTGCAAAATTGATCAACCCTAACTTCTTTAAACTTGAGTGTGCAAAACTGACCTTTGTGTCAAAGGATTTATGGGTTTCCCATTCCTGGTCCACATGATGCGAATAGGGTCGTCCCCTTTAGCCTGGCATTCTATTGTCACGTGTTGGCCCAGTTTGGCTGTCAGGTTTCTAGATACCACGTCGAAGGTTACTGGCTCTAGAACGATGAACCTTAGTTGTATATCTATATGGACTACTATGATAAAGAATAGGCAGAGATTGTACGTTTTTTTGAATTTGCTGGGTAATCTGTAACTTCGTTGAGTTGTATCCAAGATATCATAACAAGGCTTGCACCTATCATCAAAATTTTTCATTGACCCAATTGGAAATTGAAGCAAAACTTCTCTGCTTAGGTTTTAACCGAAAACGAAGAATGAAACAAGGAAGATACTACAATAACAGTGTAGGTAAGCTTAATATTACTTTTACTTTGAGTGAAATATATTTGCGTCAATTATAATTTTATAGTAGTATATAAATATGAAAAGCAGGTAGCGGCATTCCTTTGTAAACGATCTCATTTATTAGTCAATCGATGAATGTAAACCTTGTTCATATTTTATTAATTATAGCAACACTTATGGTCTTCCCTAAAGTGTGATCATGGAAGAAAGTCGCCTTGTTTAATTAATTTAAAACAGCTCCAAGCCGCGAGGAAAGGAAAATGTTGAAAGAGGGTTACATCGAAAAGGTTGAAAGAAAAAAAGAGCAGTGACTGTAATAATAAAACTTACTGTTGACAGAGATCCACACGGTCTTGCTTAGCGGTTCGCCGACACCATTCTCCACATGACAGGTATACAGTCCAGCATCAGACAACGCCACTGAATCGAAGATCAGGGAGCCGTTGGACAAGCTGAGTACTCCACCTCCGGCGATCTCCAGTACTGGACGCCATGTCTCCGATAGAACTAGAATGAAATTAAGATTAAAATAATATCTCAATGGATTCTTTGACGTGAGTCTAATGACATACAGTCTTACTTATAAACTTGTTTTAGCGTTAAGAGATGGTTAAGAATTGTCTAAAATAGCTGTCAAAAACATCACCGGATTTCCTAGTTTAAACCTTATTAAGAGGCAAAATGACGGGGTTTTGACTTACAGCTGATCGAGTAAATTTGTGTTTCAAGTAAGCATAGCTTTGCGAAATTCTAATAAGTTAGACTAATTATGCAGCAACCGTGCTCAAATCTAATAACTGTATAGACGTGTATAGATAGCCGCCACTGTAGAAGAACAGATGGTTATGTTTCTCTATGGACGGCAGTGGCGAAAGGAGGAATTTTCCAAAGGGGAACGCTATACAATATATTTAATTATATATTTTAGGAAGATTTACAGACGAATAAAATAAAATCAGTAGAGATTAAATACAAATTGTACCCCTATGATTACTACAAATCTTTGCCAATACAATATAGGTACTAATATATATTATAAATAGGGTCTGCCAATCTTTCTATTGATAATGAGATTTTATATAAGTTACGAAAGGGAAGCCGGCATGAATCAGGTTACTTGGAAGGGGAAGGCCTCTCCATTTTCCACAAACACAAATAGAAACAAATATTCGTATGTATACTCGTGTGTAGCCAACTCGGACTCGGTTCCTTTTGTCTGAACTATGAAATTATCGCTTTTAAAATAAGCGTAAATGTCCCTAAAAAAAGAGAGAAAAAAGTCAATCCTTTAAGTGCTTAAAAAAATTAATGTAATTTAGAAAAGAACTAAGAAAATAAAAAGAATAGGGGTTGAATGCTGATGATTAATTATATTTGTTTCCGTGCGGATATCGCTCATCATTTACAAGGAGAAAAGGCAATACCATTAGCCTGTTATTTCCAGTTTTAAATATGCCAGCATAATTGCGAGGTATTATTAGATTTCTTATGTTTACGCGAATGTTAGACATTGAAACTAAAATAATTTTCCGGATTCTATCGCGGTTTTTTAGATTTTATTTTTCTCCCGACGTTTCGAAGACTTTGCAGCCTTCATGGTCACGGGGGGGGACTGAGGTGTTGTTCATCCGTAAAATCAGAGTTACAATATCTACCTACATTTTACAATTATACAACTTTTTAATTTTTTTTTAGCTGTTAATAATTGCGAGGTGTCACGTACTATCGGGTGCATTGGAATAACTTCCAACGCCAGCAGGAAAAATAGACGGACGAATGAGCAAAACAGGTTACCTGCCGTTTCTAAGTATTACACAAGTTATTATTTAACTGGCAATGTTTGTATTTATGAATTTTTAAAGTAGTTATCCTCAACGGATTGTGACGAAATTTTGGGTATACGTTTAGATCGGATGACAATGCAAGATGAGCTAACCGCCATTTTCATCAAACGATTCCAATCGCTTTTTTTGATCTATCTCAAAAATGCACCAATCAGAACAAAGTTTTTTGACATGCGTACAAATGAGTCATTTTGATTGGTTCATTCTAGGAATCGGATTAAACATCGAGATTGGGATTGTTTATTAAGAAGGGGTGAATGACAAGATTTGATCTCTACAAATTTTGATGCAATTTAAAGTGCTTTTTTTTCTTAGTGCAGTTAATGAAAAAATAAAATTCAAAAATGTTTTTCTACAACTAATTTTACTTTATAAATCAACTACAGTTCCAGAATAATGTGCTACCGGTCTTAAAACAAAAGAATGAGGATTATTCGTATTAAAATTTTAACAAAATTGAGAGTAACGAAAATTGAGATGGGTATGCTAAGGTGGTTTGGGCATTTGGAGAGGATTGATAATAGGAGAGTGACAAAGAGGATTTATAAGGCGAATGTGGATGGAAGAGCCGGTAGGGGTCGAACTTTCGAATGTCAGGTACCGGACATTCTTAGTAAAGGCCAGGTCAAAAGTACCCTGAATCGGCGGGAATGCATGAAAAGATTAATGAAGGTGGAGGAAGCGAGAGAAGTATGCCAGAAACGTGAAAAGTGGCAATCCATAGTCTCTGCCTACCCCTATGGGGTACAGGCGTGAAACTATGTATGAAGATACTACAAGGTGGACGGACGACCTGGCTTAGGTCGCAGGAAGTCGCTGGATGCAGGCCGCTTCCAACAGGTCGACGTGGAGATCCTTGGGGGAGGCCTATGTTCAGCAGTGGACTTTGTGGCTGAGATGATGATGACTATGTATGTATGTAAAATTCTACCAATAGGCCACTTACCATCTTTCTTGAGCCAGTGCGTCTGCGGTTGTGGATAGCCGGTGGCGCTGCAGGATATGTGGTCGTTTCTGCCTAGTAGTAGAGATGTGTTCTTCGGCTCTTCGCTCCATTTAGGCGCAACTGAGGAATATTATCATTGAGTTAGTTCTCAACTCGTTTAGAAGAATTTTGGATGTGATATTTTACAAATTATATTAACAGGAGTGCTTTCCTAAATTCGATTGTGAGCATTTTATATGTAACAGAAAATTACTGATCACAGTAGCAAAATTGGCTAAAAAATAAGATTTCTAAACCTTGATTAGAAGTGAAAAGTGCTTCTTAAACTTATGAAACTAAATTAGATGTTAAATCCCCAATGCCTAGTAATTGAAGTGGAAACAATGTTTAAATGTTGCTTGGCGGCAGAAACAGACATTACGGTGCTACTCAGACGGACTTGAAATATTATAGGTATATACAAAAATAAGAATCAAAATGATTTCTTATGTACATAAATGGTAGACATTAAAATAAATCATTTTTTTCGTATTTATCGCGATTTTTATGTTATAATTTTCTCCCGATGTTTCGAAGACTGCAGCCTTCATGGTCACGTATGAGGGGGGGCTGGGGAGGGGGTGGGGGGTTCTGAGGTGTTACTCGTCCGAAAAGTCAAAGTTACAATATCTACCTACATTTTACAAATATACAACATTTTTAATTATTTTGATGTTGACGGTCCGATATACGCAGAATAATCAAAAATAAATGAATCAAAATTAAAAAATATACACTGCCTTAATTAATATTCTGTTAATCGTATAATGATATTTACAAGTTAATATTAAAATTCTTTAATTTATTTTGATACAAAATTCAATATAAAATGGAACGCAATCTTGGAATTATATTGGAATTTTCTTTATAAACTCTTTACAATTGTTTAGAAATTGTTCCCAGATTGTTGAATTCGGGTGGAATTTTAATAGGTTGGTTAATATTTTCAATGCGAATGTCAGTGGTAGAAAGAAAGAAGAAATATATTTCTAACAAACTAATACAATATACAGGATAATTTTGACATTGCTTTACTAAATGAAACCAAATACTTATCTACTTGGAAATAACAATTTACAATAAGTTACTTGAGCCGTAGATGTAAAATAAAAAAAACTGTAAGTTTCAATCAAAATAAATATTCATAAAAAGTAATTTTAATTTTACACGCCCTAATGCCACTACTACTAAGAGAATTCGTTACAGCGGTAACATCATAGTTTCAGTCAGAAATACACTCACGCACATACCATATTCGCATTAAATTACTAAATAATAAAAATATCAGAAAACTAAAGCCAGGATTTTTTATGAAACTATTGTTATTAATTAATAATTTTTGGCACAATGACAATAAAGGTGAACACGAGTATGTGGTTTCATTTAGTAACCCAATGTCAATTTTTTTTTTATTGAAAAGCAGATTTAGCATAATTGAAAAGGAGATTTCCTTCGTTCTTGAATACAATATACCCAGCAAACTTCGCATATTTTAATTAAACATCGTAGCAAGTACAATCGTAACGTCCTTGTTAAGTAAATGTTTAGTTAACAGAAACTTGGTTCGCAAAAGGGTACGCAAATAAAGGACCGTCGCAAGTTTGGTTTCCTTACAATGTGCACAGAAATAACAATCGAATATACAAACTTTAGCCTTTAGAATTATAAATCAGAACTCAGAAGTAACATGCCTGAGACTGTTTCAACGTAGTTGTACTGCATGTGCGGTACGACAGCGCTCTGAGGTCCTGGGTTCGAATCCTGGGTCGGACAAAGTGACCTTTTGGTTTTTTTTTTGCTCATTATTAGCCCGGAGTCTGAAATTGCACCAAATATGGTGATAGGCCCTCACGTTATGGGACAGAACACAATTGCGAATGAGGGTACCCTGCTTGAATCTCTGTCCACCCTTTCATACTGTATATATCGTGATGATTATGTATATGATCTTATGGCTAGTCCTAAGCTCACTGCCACGCGATGATTTATAATTCAAAATTATAAAAGCTAAAAAAAATTTGCTTTGTTGGCAACGTCTGCGCGGTGCCTAACTGACCTAAATATACTAAGTAACGTAATAGAAAACTCAATCCGACGTTATCGAGATTTCAGATTGATATCCGGTCTGAAACGACTTTCCTGCAAGTTCTATACGGAAAGCTTCTTCCTACAAAAGTTTAAGTACGGCATTTAGTTTTTCAATATGTCCAATATTATATGCTTTTGTTTTCGTATAGATTTGTACGTCTTTATATAGTTTTCTTTGTGTTAATCCAGAACATGTGTAGTTTTTTGTTTTTATTGCTTTAAATAACAATACGAGTTTGCCGTTCGCCTGATTGTAAGCAATACGACCGCCCATAAACAGTATAAACACTATCTAACACCTTGAATTACAAAGTTTGGTATTCCACTGCGCTCGCCATCCTGAGACATGAGGTGTTAAGTCTAATTATATCCAGTAGTTACACTGGCTACAATGCTCTTCAAACCGGAACACAATAGTGACTACACACTGCTGCTTGACGGCAGAAATAGATATTGCAGTGGTACCTACCCAGACGGACTCTTACATATGAGAGACCTACCACCAGAAATTTTCTTATATAGTTAATGATGATGTATACAGGGTAATTTTCACATTGCGTTACTAAATGAAACAGCATACTTTTCTTGCAAATAACACTATATACAATAAGTTACTCGAACTTTAGATGTAAATTAAAAAAGTGTAATTTTCTAACATAAACCCATGCGAAGCCAAGGCGGGTCACTAGTATTAAATAGTATCCCCCATGTTACGATGTTAAGTTACAATGAGGTTGTCTTGTCTACTAAATATAAAAACCCCGAAATTAGAACCAAGATTAAAAAAAGTATCTTTGATTTTTGAGTCAAGGGTTTTACCTGCACGTTGTGTCAGTGTTAAGTTTTATCTATAATAGAAAAATGAATCGCTGAATGTCTTGCTAAGCGCCAATCTCGAGAGCGGCTGAACCGATTTCGCAAATTTTTTTTTAAGATATTTCTTGATGTGCGAGGATGGTTCTTACGGAGAGAAAAAAATTAAAAATTGCCTGAAAAAGTCTAAAAACAACACTTTTCTATATTCCCATACAAAAGTTTCGTAATAATACTTAAAAGTCAATTTGAACTTTATTCTATATCATAAAGTTTAAGTGTTAGCGGAGGGGTTCCGGGAAGACAAAACAATTGAGTGACGTTAGATGGAACGATGAAAGAATTTTAAGTGTTGTATAATTTTAATTTTTTGACATAATGAATTTGTTGACTTATGAATTTTCTTTTTTATCTTACTAGCTGACTCGGTGTCCCGAATAGCAGAATAATTATTAAAAAATATATATTAAAGAATCGACTGACAGGCGGTACGAAGTTCGCCGGGTCAGCTAGTTTAATATGTACGGAGATTGGCTTAATATTATAGTGATAGGTATAATATAAGAAAATAATGACTATTTTTTGTCTTATGAGAGAAATGAATAGATTCTATAACTTAAGATGACATTCTTCATTGACAAATAGTAGTCAAGGTTACTATAACTATTTTTAAAATTACATTTGTGTTGTGGTAATCCTTATAGCTTTTACTTTAGCTATTACTTTTATAGTTTACTAGCTTCCGCCCGCAGCTTCGCCCGCGTGGATTTCGGGTTTCAAAAATGGAGAAGGTGCTCAATTTGTCGGGATGTTTTTTTTAATTTATGGTGGTATGCAGGTGGTCCGATTGTCCGGTCAGGGTCTGATGATGGGATCCTGGTGAAATCGAAGGAACTTTTAACCATTAAGGTTGCACACGAAATGACGGAAGCTTAAAAAATGGAGTAACTTCTCCCGTTTTCCCAACATTTTCCATCACTGCTATGCTCCTATTAATTGTAGCGTGATGAAAAGTATACTATAACCAGCTCAGGAGTATGAAAAATAATTGTACCAAGTTAAGTTAAAATCCGTCGAGTAGTTTTTGTTTCTATAACGGTTATACAGACAGACAGACAAAAATTTTACTAATTGCATTTTTGGCATCAGTATCGATCCCCAATCACCCCCAGTTATTTTGGAAATATATTTCATGCAAAGAATTGACCTCTCTACAGATTTATTATAAGTATAGATATGCAAAAGTAGCTCAAAATTGTCCATAACGAAAACATGCATTTTAAAGTAAAACAAAAGAAATAATATCGTGAAGCCAACCAAATAACTAATGATATATTAAATTTTGTGACTGTTCAATTTAGTCGGGTCCGCGATATCACTTTTGTTGAGTTTCAGAACGCGACATTACATTATTATATTCTGTGCTCCAACGCACACTGCTTTGATGTTAGGAACACACCTACATTGCTTAGACAACAGTGAACTTTATACAATAGCAATAAAGCTCAAATTGACTCTACGTATTAGTTAGAAAACGTTTGTATGGGAAATAGGAAAATGCTGTTTTGAGGATTTTCCCGGCAATTATTCGAATTTTTCTCACCTTTTAAACCTTCCCTAGACCTCCACGAATAATTCAAGACCAAGATAAGATAAATCCGTTCAGCCGTTCTCGAGTTTTAGCGAGACTAACGAACAGCAATTCATTTTTATATATATAGATGAAGTAACTGTTAGTCTGGACATGAAGGAAAAATAATTTACAACAATTTCCAATGGTAACATGTGCCATGCTTTATTAGAGCATCTGTTGGGCCGTCGCCAATATCTGTTTCTTGAAATCCGTGTATTTGTACCGACTTCCAAAAGAAGGTTTTTGTATGAACACCTATTACTTTGAGATTTGTAGATCGATTTACGTGATTATTAGTTTGATTGATAAATGAATACATTAAGGTGGTCCGACACCAAAAAAAATGTCTATCAGAGGTATAAAGAATAACGAGAGGAGACTTAAGAGAAGTACGGGAGTGGAGATCGGAATTAGGTAGACATAGTGTAGGACGCCCTACTGTACGACAGACGAACTAAAAAATTCGGATAGGAGATATATATGGGCTGCACAAGACCAATTGGCATTTTTCCAAGTTCTTTTCTATCCTTTAATGATGAAACTTAAGACAAGTGCGAGAGTGGACACCGCAATTAGACACCGTGTAGGACGCTCTGCTGCTGCTGATGCGACTAAAAAGTCGGATAGACAAGGGATACGGGCTGCTCAATACCAGTATTTTGTCCCCTGCTTTGCTATGAAGGGAAGAGCATAATCATATTTTCCGACTTCTCCCTATTTTTCAAGGGGTAAAGACAAATTAGTATCTTAACTTACTAATAAAATAAATTAGAATCTGTGAGTTATAAGCTATATGAAAACGATTCGATGTTTGTAAGAAGTAAACACTGAAACCGCTGAACATATTTGAATGAAATTTGGCAAATTTATAGGTAAAAATTATATAGGTACTTTGCTCCTGAAGGAAATATTGGAATAATTTGTCTGATTTTGAAATAGATGGTGCTGGTCTAGCATTAATAACGTCATGCATAGTTACAGTGTTTTAGAGATTTTACATCAAGGAAGGGTTATAAGTCGCGAGGAATACCTAGTTTGTAATAAAAACCCGCTGAGGGTAACTGATCGGTGTCATACAATTCATCCTGTTGATCTTAGCTTGTAATAGCGAGTGAGGATACCATATTGTCGTGTTCAAGACCAAAATGGTTAGCGCTTATTTGGGGAATTCTCGCTTACTTGGGGAGCCCTATATTTTTAGCAGTGGTCGATCATTGGCTGATAGAAAATTCTTACCTTTTATATACAAATTGACAGTTTTATTAACTTTTGCCACGTGGTTGGCCGCCACGCATGTATAGGTACCGCAGTGGTCCAAGGAGACGTTTTTGATGATAAGCACGCTGAACACTTCGAGACTTCTTTCGACGATCTGAAAATACGATGGTATTAGACACTGGTTCTTCAGAGGCAAGGGCAAGAATTTTTAATGCCTCTAAAGGCAAATGAATTAACGGTTCATTTGATGGAAAGTGGAATGTGGATAATAAAGGGGTCATATCAAAGCTGCTGCTTACCGCACCTTACCGTAAGTACCGTAAGATATTTTTAGGATAAACAAACAGGCATGCATAAATAATTACAAAATTCAGATTGTATATTCGCATTAATGTAAATTAACGAAGTCCATAACTGAATTTATCAAACAATTGTCAAGAAAAATTTTACTTTACTCATGAACTATTCAGTCGAAAAATCTTTAATAAAAACAGCGAATTGAAAACAACGAAACGTGATATTTTGTCTCACAACAAATCTTTATAGAAAGCGAAATGAAGCCAGATCTTAATATCGTTGTACGAGCTAAAACTACAGCGAAATCCTTTGTAAAACTTTTGTGAGTTGTTGCTGAAATTTGTCACGACTCGACTACCTAACATTCTTAGTAATTTAGACCGCTGTGCTCAGATGTAATTTAGCAACGTGTAGTTTCTCGTGCTAATGTGAGATGTTTTATTTTGAACATTTTATATATTTGTGAGATAACTTTTATGATAAAGCAAAGTACCGCTAATACAGTATTATCTATTGTATATAATGATATCAGTCCTGTATTATATACTGTCCCACTGCTGGGCACAGACCTCTTCTACTACTGACAGGGATTGGGCCTTAGTCCACCATTGGTATTGGATGGATAGACGTTACACACCCTCAAAATTCCTATAAAGAACTCAGGTATGCAGGTTTCCTCATAAAGTTTTTCTTCACCGTCAAAGCAAGCGATAATTCACAAAGAATACATACATCATTTTAGAAAAGTTAGAGGTGAGTGCCCTTGAGTTGGTGGCTGCGGACATTCGTCTCAGCAGTCCGTTCCACAACCAACTAGGCTATCCCCGCTTTTTTTTTATCTATTGTTACAATTTCAAATTGTTTCATCAGGTGATGAGGTTTGTATGTTTGTAAATAGGGAGCTATCTTTTAAACGACTAATCTGATTGACTTTTTTACGGTATCTAACCTATCTCTGAGGACTAGATATATATCAAAACCCACCTTCAAATGAGTAGGAATCTTTTTACCATCTTTCAACCAAGAGTAATAAACCGGTGAGTCTCCGGTCTTGAGGTTGCAATGTATTTGTACTATCTGGCCTTCTTGGAGATCTGTGGGGAGCAGAATATCTTCAAGCTGTGGGGCTTCTACGACGTGTAATTCAAAGGATCTTTTCGCCATTTCTCCTGAGGGACTCTTCACTATACACGAGTATGAGGACCCGCTGTCCATTTTTGTCACTCTTGGAACGTTCAGCATTCCCTCACTAGGTCCTAAATCCCTCTTCTCCCTTAATTTAGGCTTCCGACCGAATATTTCTATGCTGAATTCCGAATCCTTTGTAAACCGTTTGTACCGGTTCGCTTGGCTTGAGAGAATGTCTGTGCTTATTTCTTTTCCTTTGTATTCCCAGGATATTTCTCTGTAAAGGATTGATATTAAGTAGGGGGTGAAGAGGGAAGTAAGAATGAATAGTACGAGCAATGATTATATTAATATTCTAATGTAGTGTGAATGTTGGTATTTTTTTTTGGTAAAAACTTGAACGATAATATTGTAGGTAGGCAGAGGTGGAACCAGGGCACTCATTTTACCAAGTATGTGCTATCCCACGATGTGATAGGGGGAAAGCTTATCACCATATCGGGCACAAATTGCAAACTCAGGACTGATACTGAATAATTCTTTTATACTGAACAGCAACAATACCACTTTGCCCGACCCGGGATCACAGAGCAGTGTCGTACCGCGTTCGCTATACCACTACGCCATCGAGGCTATATTGTGCAATTAAAATTGTTATAATGTTTTGTTATATGTAAACTGTCGGTTTTTCTAATAATAACAACAAAAAGAATTTCAAAATGCAGTGACACTAGCATAAACCTATAGACAGATTATAATTTTTAGTTTCACGTCAACGCGTTAAATAAATTATCCCTAAAAACAGAACCTAACTTTTCATTTCCATCAAAATTTCAGCCAATTTACACTACACTTCCCGGTACTCAACACAAAATAAAATACTCAAAGGTTATATATAGGTCTTCATACCATTTCGATATTGAATAAGAAACCTACAAATGCCAGCAAAGGATGTATATTCTTTTAACATTTCACGTTAAAGCAGAGGTTTGTCGATTTCGAATATGTGGGGTTTTAAAATGCATTTTGCATTGCCTCGATGGCGTAGTTGTGTTACGATTGCCTTGGTCTCGAATTCGATGCCGGTGTTGGGTTAACTGATATGTTTTTCAGAGTATCGGCATTAAGCTTACCTCATCACATTATGGGATGGATTTTTTTTCCGTAAGTAAGTGGACTGGGGCCCAGTAGAATATTTATTTTACTCTCTTATATCTACTGACGGGAGATGACTATCCCTCGGCAGTCGACACAGTTATGCCGGCCTGTTGGAACCGGATATACTAAGGCTGATCCCAAAATGCGACACACAGTATAGTGATGCCGTGCTAAGCGCGAAAGCGGTATGTCAGGGAAACCTTATTTATAAATAATTGAAGTTTCGTAAATATAGTTTTATTAACGAGTTCTAAACAAGACACCGATATTTAGGTAAGTTCATTGGATGGATATTTCTTTAAGCTATCTGACAACATAAATATCTATATTTTGTTTTTTTTTAGATACCGCTTTTGAGCTTAGCACGGCAGTATGGTGGGTTTTAACATCTTGTGTACGGTGGTCGCTATCCGGGCGGATATAAAATACATCATACCATCAGCACGGTGAAAATTGATTGCACTGGCTGCGTTATCAGCTGGTGACTATGATAATTGTGACGTCATGATTTCCAGGCTTACCTGACTGGATACCCATAGTACGGACATCGAAGCGTTACGCTCTGACCACTTTGGACTTTAAGCGGGGGTAATGTTCGAATGTACGGTGGACCTGTGATAAAAAAATGTTCTCATTTACATGTTACATATCGCTGGCTCTTAAATAGTTTTAATCTAAGATGTTTTTATTACATAGATACGTTGTCTGAGCTCAATACTGGCAAGACGAAAGTAAGGTAATTGCCCGACTTAACAGCCAATGAGCGTGCGGCACTAACGTTGTTACGTAACTGTCGATGTATATATCCTTTTCTAACGAATGTATGCTGCATCTTTTTATTCCTTCTTTGAGTCAATTTGTAATTATATGTACAGGTACGTGAATACAGCAAATAGTGCGCCGTTTTTATGTGTCATTTTGTTAGTGTATTACGCGTCTGTTTGTAAAACGTCATTGGTTTTAATGCTATTTTTGTATGTAAAATATACGTACCATAAACATTGAGCCTTTCATGATGCGCCACCACACTGTCGCCATGATGGGCCACGCATGAGAACAAGCCGCCGTCATCCACGCGCACGTGAGATATATTCAACTGTGTGGAAACTCCACCGTCTTGTGCTATTGTTTGGCCCACTGTGTACCTGTGACAATAAATTACTTTGAGTTTATTGACAAAAAAATATAGAATTTTGAGCAGTCCTAGCTTATAAGTCTGCACATAAAATCTTCTCACTGCTTTGTGTATTTTAGCCACCTAGCTGTGCATACTTGCATTTTGTTTTGAAGGTATATGGGCCGCATGCTCGTAGCGCTTAATTTTACACGCGTAGTGTATACCGCTGTATTGATGTTCGTTTCGCGACGCGAGTATAGGACAACACACCTCGGGCGATAGTAATGACATAAGTTAAAGATGGTGACTACCTTGGTAGCGTAGTCGTACTGCATGCGCGGTACGACAGCGCTCTGAGGTCATGGGTTCGAATCCCGGATCGGGCAAAATGATATTGGGTTTTTCTGCTCAGTATCAGCCCGAAGTCTGGAATTTGTGCTCGATATGGCGATAGCCCCCTACCACATCATGGGACGGAACACACTTCGGAGATAAATGTGTGATGTTGTGTGAGTGTGTTAACGATAGTGAAGTTCCACCAATACGATTTAACTTTTAATTCGCTGTCAATTCGATCTGAATGACATGATTGCATTGGTAAGAATAATTACGGTATAATTGCATTGGTAGAATTTTACGTTAACTTAATGTTAATAATATTGCCGCTGGCATGTTCTTGCTACGGTGGATTAATTGTTCGCCGTTGTAAACAAATATTAACATAGTGAATATTACCTGGAATCCGTGTTAGAAGATATGACGAGGCCATCTCGCTCCCAGACGAATCTCGCTGGATGTGGCCCGTTCACCGTACAATGTAAACTGACCTGAAATTAATAAAAATCATCAGTATATTGAAATGAAGAGAACTAACTACTTGAATTTCCTCTCGAGGCAATTCTTGTGCGCTCGGTCTTCATACCGAATGCACGCCCATGCACGGGGGAACATTATGCCGCGATTCTAGGCACATAGTGTAATGTGTATACCTCTTGGTTGCCAAATACACATTAAGGCCTATAAGGGTTCGCGAACATCTCCCCTTCCTCTCCCTTCCAACCATCCTAACAAAGTTCCTCCTCCTTCCTCTTCTCTTCCTTCCCTCTATCCCCTCCCTTCTTCCCGGGCCCCATGACCGAATAGCTGCGGGTTGCCAGCGTACCGTCCGCTGGCACCCTCAGTGATAGCGGTAGGGCCCACCAAATCTTTATTGGGGCTGCAGTGGTTGGCAAGCCGGGGGATCGCTTGTACACCGTTAGCAGGGTACCCCGGTGATAACCGCGGCAATTACAAAAAAAACTACTTGATTTGGAATCGGCACAGTATACTTATTTCAAGCATGTTGTGGGAAGTATTAGGTTCATTTTTTAATGATTTAACTTTAACAACTGTGTGAAGTCACTTTAGATTGTGGATAAAAAATGCTTCGCTGCAAATAACCTTCCCAGTACTTTTAGATTCATAGTTTAATCAACCAATAGCTCATCCGTATCAAAAAACTTACTATTAACTTGTAGATACGGTTGCAATATCGTAATATATAGGAATTGGTTGGAGCATATGAGGTAGAAAAGTTAATGAATGAATATTATTTTATTATACCCACATAATTAGCTGAGTTTTAACACTTTAAATCGCCTATGCAATTCTCTAATACCAACTTATTTCGAAATAAAACTATTTTGAGCATTTTATCGCGGATTGTAAATAATAATTTCGCCTCATAGTTAAAAGTAAAACTCTAACAGTCGTATAAATATAAAAGATCATTATACCAACATTATTTTTTACAAAAATAAAATAAAGAGATTTACTTTACCACACACAAAGAAGAAAATGATTCAATTAAACTTGACTTTTATAGATTTTGCTATTGTTTAACTACTTTTGTGGCGAATTGTAAATAAATTATGCATTGCCCTTGACAATACACATCCCGCGTACCGCAAAACAAGTTAAATATTGGTTATTGAAGTACTATCAACAGATTGGAGCTTTAATGTTTCATTTGTGGTGAAGTGATAAATGGCGGTGTAGTTTTACGACTCATTTTTAATTTCACAGGTTAATCTGGCGCAAAAGTATTTCTTTATTTATATTTTTTTTTCTATTCTTTGTGAATTTATCGTTCGCTTTAACGGTGAAGGAAAACATCGTGAGGAAACCTGCACATCTGAGAAGTTCTCTATAGGAATTTCGAAGGTGTGTGAAGTCTACCAATCCGCACTAGGCCAGCGTGGTGGACTAAGGCCTAATCCCTCTCAGTAGTAGAGGAGGCCCGTACTCAGCAGTGGGCAAGTATATAATACAGGGCTGATATTATTATTTATTTATTATTTCTATTCTAATTATGGTTTTTGTGATTCGAATTTGTGCTCGATATGGCGATACGTATCACATCATGGGACAGATGTACTTTGAACTGTTAAAGCACTGGTTGCGTTTATACCTCGTCGGAGGTAAAGAAAGCTATTTTAAAAATGCAATTTAAATGTACATATATGTTATTAGAGTGGAGGGAGGTCTATTTGACATGTATACCACCCTGGCAATGATGATGTTATCTTATCATCAGTGACAATAAACAAACACAAGAGTAATCATGAATGTGCTGCTCATCTCATCTCTCATTTTATGTTACCATAGAAAAGAAGTCTACTGTGGTAAAAATCACTTCTGAGTGATCTCACGGGACCTCACGATACAGGCTTGCCTAGTGTGGGGACCGTTGTGAATACATTGATTAATTTCGTACATGACAGTAAAATTTCATACTTGTATATTCGTTACGTATAGATCTTTTGTGTTAAATAAAAATATTTTTCATTTTCATAAGAAATTTAGAATAAGGGACTACATTTTCAGGTAATGAAACTGTCTCACTGCACGAGCTTCCTCTACTACGAAGGGTTTAGGCCTTAGTCCACCGCACTGATGTAATGCGGGTAGACTTCACGCATCATTAAAATTCTTAAAGAAGTTTATACTTACATCAACTCCTGGCATCAATGTGCTTTCACTAAAATGTTGTGATATTATCATACTTTGTAAATTTCTCTTAATTCTATATTGTTGACCTGAAACAAGGTTTATTGTTAGCATCGAACACAATACTATCATAAGCCACCACGTAGACACTTGATGTATTTAAGGCGAATAAAATATAGAATGCTTCGTATATACAATTTGACATAATAATTTGTATACAAACGAAAAATCGAATGAACCTAATTTAATAACATTTCCATTAACAATCCGAAGGTATAATTTTTCTAATGAAAAAAGAACTTTCCAAGTCGGGTCATAAATGACAGAATATCGAGGGTACATAAAAAATAAACATCGAATTGAGAACCTTCTCTTTTTATGAAATTAATTAATAATAATGTTGACAGTTCTATTTTTAAATTTCTATATTGAAATGAATTACGGTTAATTTGTGTTGTGTTTATTGTAATAGTGAGTGTCTGTGCGACGACTTATTGAGACCTGCCATAGTTAGAGATCAATAAAAAAATTATGAGATAAGGACTTTATTAGATGTCGTTCTAAGGTAATCGTTCGCACAAATTTGCACGAACTAATCGCACGAATATAAAACAACATATTGAACTGATCGCATGGACATAATTGCCTTTCATAAATGTTTATATTTGATAGCGTTCTCATCAAAACACAATTCTTGCAAGCCTGAGCTGATCCGAATGACGTCATAATTGAACTTACACCTTAAGAAGCGGATAATAGAGTTTATATTAAAAAAAATACTGACCTTCGTAAGCATTTTTACAATTTGTTTGAGCGATTCCATGGCCTCTCTCACGGTTGTTTGATCTGTAAAAAGCACATTATTATATTCGGTGACAATTATACGTAACAAACATAGCGGTTTTAAATGTTGCCAATTAAGTAAATAAAACTCGAAAAGACGGGAAAAGTGGGCAATTTGGGTGATATTTTTGTATAAAAATATTTTATTGTACACGCAAATCTTCGAAGTCACGGTTTTTTTTGTACGGGCACGGTAAAGTGACCACTGCACCTGATGGTAAATGGAGTGGGGTCCGATAGAATGTCGACTGACGAGAGATGATTACCCCTCGGCAGTCGACACAATTATGCCGGCTTGTTGGAAATGGATATACACAGGCTGATCCTGGAACGCGACACACTTTGTGGGCCACTATGTTAGGTTTTAACACCTTGTGTACGGTGGTCGCTATCCGGGCGGATATAAAATATATCCTATAACATAACTAACCTACTGATTTCAAAGAATAAAATTCTAAGATAAACTCTTGTTTGAACTTGTTTGAACCGTACATACACAGGCTGATCCTGGAACGCGACACACGTGAACCACTATGGTGGGTTTAACATGTTGTTGATAGGCGCTATTCGGACGGATAAAAATATCCTACCACCATCAAAACCACCAGGTTCTCTCAACCAAATCTTGACTTAACATAATCTATATATATATATAAAAATGAATCCCTATTCCCCTTGGTCACGATATTACGCGTGAACGGCTGGACCGATTTCACTATTTTTTGTTGTGTTTGTTATTGTCAGGAGAAAGTTCTTATGAAAGAAAAAAATACAAAAAATTGCGCGGAAAATTAGAAAATTTAAGAAAACTTAACGATAATATTAATTTTACATAAGTCTAGTAACTGTCAGCGATCGACAGAATGCGCACGTGCATACATAGGTAAGACAGGACAACGACTGTCGGATCTGCTAGTCTAAGATATTTTCATCACAGGATTTATTTCGTTGCGCATCGAATCTTAAATATAACTAACCACGGTCTGTTTAATGTTCAGTGGCCTGTCATTATTCCTTATCCTTTGATGTTGTGGGGTAGGCAGACCTTCACGTCAAACCGGAGATGAGCTTATACGGTCTGCTACACAATCAATATACTTGGATATGACGTCTTGGTTTTTTTGAAGTTGCAAAGTTTATTGTAAAACTAGGCGTTGCTAGCGGGTCCGTTTACATTTACCGTTAGGTACTTATCTCTTAGGTAGCTAGTGAAAGACTGGGAGGTTAGCTAGGTAAGAGTCTACTTCGAAAAACGAATGTCGAAACGTCGGTCCGAAATGAAGAAACGACGAACTTCGGATTTAACTTTACTAACAAATTACTTCGGACTCGTCACCGTTCTGTAGCTTACCTTAGTGGTAGAATCAATTTGCCGTATATTTTTTTTTTGAGAAAGCAGTGGACCTTTATCCTCACAGATGGTTTTAAAAAGGGATGGTATAAGTTCTTACAAATGCTATATCTGAAATAATGCGATGAACCGATCGGATCCGTCGTCGAATCCGTCATCGATTCCATAACACTTCGTGTAGTATCACGGTTATTTTGATAAATAACACTCTTAATATGTTTTAGGTTTATATTTAATAATATCGTCCACGGACACCAATCGTACAATCAATATGGGCTTCCAGGGGCACAGGGGAGAGCAGGGTTGCCTTTTTTTAAAACGTCAGCCATCACACTTGACAGCTGACACTTCTACCTGACAATTGCAGGACCACAGACTCAACCCTGCTACATCTTCCTCCTTTCCCAAAAAAAAAAACAATAAAAATGTGCGATACGGCATCCAAAACTACGGATTTCTGTTTTCGAAGTAGACCTTCTTTATCGTCCTCACCGGTGAGGATCGCGGCGCGTTCTTCCCTTTTTCTTTAGTAAGATTAAATACATCTTTTTTATTTCTTCTTTCCTGCCAGCCCGAGCTCGCTATGTTTACTTTGTAGTCTTTCATTTATGTCTAATATAAAATGTCTTTAGTTATATAAGCGAATTCATTTAAGCAATAATTAAATATTCTCATGTAGTTTGTCTATAAGCGCAACTATGTTCGCGTATGTGATGAATAAAGAATTTTATTTTATCGTATTAAAATCCTACTGCTAAATATGACTGCTTGGGTGGTTATATTCTGCGTGTGCAGTTTTTATATTTTTGTCATGGCAAAATGATTGAACTGCAACTGATGGTAAGCGTGATACCGTCGAAATAAAGTATTGAATGGCAACAGATAGCTATCTCCTGCAGTTCAATCCAATCATGCTGGTCTACTAAGATGCTTCGTCACGTTAGGGCTGCAGTAGAGCCAATTTGCTTGCCCGAATAAAGAAATAAAGTTATCTTCCGCAATAAACGATCACAGCAACCTGACTTCTACTATTAAAGCTTGTATTGCGGCGATTTATGTGTACATTTTGATGTTTTGCCGCAAGTGTAATGTGGAAGTTCTTGCGCAATACATTGCTGCAGCTTGCCGATCTAAACAGTTTTAGGATCATTAAATCGTTTTGAGGGATTAGGCCTTAGTCCACCACGCTGGCCTACTGTGGATTGGTAGACTTCACACACCTTCGAAATTCCTATAGAGAACTTCTCAGATGTGCAGGTTTCCTCACGATGTTTTCCTTCACCGTTAAAGCGAATGATAAATTCACAAAGAATACACACATGATTTTTTACAAAAGTCAGAGGTGTGTGCCCTTGGGATTTGAACCTGCGGACATTCGTCTCGGCAGTCCGTTCCACACCCAACTAGGCTATCCCTCTCAGTAGTAGAGGAGGCCCGTGCTCAGCAGTGGGCAAGTATATAATACAGGACTGATATTATTATTATTAAATCGCTTTGGCCATTTTGGGTCTAACCTACTCCAGATATAACCGAAAACGTAGTTCTAAAACTATTTGCAGAATCTAAACTATAGCAACTAACCCTTTATGTAATAATAGATATTGTTTGTTGTGGTTTTGTTGCGAATTTGCTTGATTCATCCGTTATGGAGAAACATTTTTGGTATAGCGCTGCAGGTTTTTTAGTGTTTTTTATAATGGCATGACAGAGTGACCAAGTGCACTTGATGGTAGATGAAGTATGGTCCAAAAAGTGACGACTGACGAGATATGTTTATCCTTCAGTGAACACAATTAAACTGGCCTGCTGGAAATCAAACACAAGTGATTCCAGAATCCAGAACGCGACACACGCGAGCCATTATTATATCCGGGCGGATTTTTTTTTATCGTTGCTTGGCAATGTGGCTTCACGTCATCTAATGTTAAGCGAAGTGAAGTCCAAAGAAAGTACCGACATGCAAATGATACAAGCATCCTGAGACAATCGACACAGTTATGTCGGCTTGGATAATTTGCTTCATCATATTCCTGTTTTCCTACTGAGCCCCCCTTCTCCTTCCGCGGCGGTTCTTGTGTGCTCGGCCTCGGCACCGAATGCACTCTCACGCACGGGAGACATCAGTCGCGGTCCTAGGCACACAGTTCACTGTATATACTTCTTGGTTATTGAAACAAATGGCCTAAAAGGGCCCGTGAGCATTTCCCTTCCTCTTCTCTCCATTTTCCCTCGGCCAATTGTAAAATAAGTAATAATATCAGCCCTGTATTATATACTGTCCCACTGCTGCATGGGCCTCTTCTACTACTGAGAGGGATTAGGCCTTAGTCCACCACTCTGGCCTAGTGCAGATTGGTAGACTTCACTCTCAAAATTCCTATTGAGAATTTCTCAGGTATCCAGGTTTCGCCACGATATTTTCCTTCACCGTTAAAGTAAGCGATAATTCACAAAGAATACACACATTATTTTTTAGAAAAACCAGAGGCGTGTGTCCTTGGGATTTGAACCTGCGGATATTTGTCTCGGCAGTCCGTTCCACACCAAACTAAGCTATCGTGGCTTCCGCCTATTATAGAAAGTTTCAATCATTCCCACACTCTCCAGAGGGCCTCTGCAGTCGCTAAAACGTGGGTTTTCAGTGTCCAGTTCGCAGGCTTCCCCCGGTATTGTCTGCAGGGACGCCTACTAAAAATTTTACCAGCATTAGAAATAACGGATCCTAAAAGATATATTCCCACAGCCGCTTACGTGTTTACATTCTCACTACAGAGCTGATCACAATTTACTACATTGTTATGGAGTTTTTGTAAGCAATAAAGGTCGGGTCGCATACAAAGATTTATTTATATCTCCAGAAGGCATGCTTCAGTATGAGTCGCTTTTATTGTTACGATAAAACCCTTGGTGGTTCCTTGTTACTTCCTGACACCACTACCATTGGAACTCGAACGATACTCACTTCGTGTCAAATCAATTGTTTATCGTGTGTGAGACTTTAGAGTGTTATTATCATTTAAAAATGAAAACATTAAGTGATACTATAATGTATAAAATTATTGATTATTATTCCCTTTGGAATATTTTGTAAATTTTTATTTATTGCTACATTGGAAAAAGGTTTACGAGTTTAAAACCTAAGGCACGCATACACCTCTGATTATTTGAAGTAGCTTGTGTATTATTTAATAATTATAGCTTGCTATAACTATGAAGGAAAACATGGTGAGGACAATGTAAATATCCTCAGCTTATTTTCTTTCGTGAAGACTTTCGAAAGCATGTGAAGCCTGTCAACGAACAGGCCAGCGTGGTGGACTAATGCCTAACTCTCTCGGTAGTGAAGCCCTGTGACCAGCAGTGGGATAGTATACATGTCCTACATAAATCTCTTCCGTGTCTTTTCGAATATGTAAAAAGGGAGAATTCTCCCGAGAACCTGTAGTAGGGGCCCACATCCAACAATATTCCCGGAGGGCTGTTTTTTAGAGTGTTTCTCACTTACGCAGTCCCTCTTGTTATTATGTGCCGTGTACATAATTTTGTATTTTTATTGCAAGGATTCTTTTATTAACCTTCTTTTATTGTTTCGTGTAGTTTTAGCAATGGGTATATCTTATCTTTAGAGGTGATAATAGATACATAGTATCACTCTATCGCATAGAGGCAGAGACTATGTATTGCCGCTTTGATTATTGATTTATTTATTGATTCTGCCATACTTCTCTGGCTTCCTCCACTTTCATCAATCTTTTCATGCATTCCCGCCGATTCAGGGTACTTTTGACCTGGCCTTTACTAAGAATGCCAGATACTTGACATTCAAAGGTTCGGTGCGGTGGACCCCTACCGGCTCTTCTATGCACATTTGCCTGGTATGCACACAAGTGGTAATACTTCTGGATGTCCAAGCAATGTTTTGTCTTATTCTATATGGAAAGTCTCTTCCATTTGACGGTTCGATCGGTACTACATGTCTATTTCTGCCACCAAGCATTCTGTTAATGTGACAGTCTGGTAATTATCAGAAAAATCGAAAACTGCCCAACCCGGATATCGAACACGGAACAATTCTCCCAGTAATACAACGCAACTCCCCATCAAAATGATAATAGTTTCCAAACATCAAACAATCCAACGCAAACAACAGAACGTATTTCATAACCAGTGTTATTATTTCGTACTTCCTGAATCTCGCATAGTTTATCGGAAGCTATTCGACTATAATCCTTTTAATATGAAATGTTTTGATACTGTTGTATGAGAGAATTTTATATATAACTGGGTTTGTATATATTATAGAGGTGTTAAAAAATCACTTCCTAGGCGAATTTCAACTACAGCGATCGATCTTAATGATCAGCCAGGTACACAAGAAATATTATAGTGCACAAGTGTACGCAATACACAGGTGCACTCTCTGTTCCATCACTCTCATAGTCCGGTGAGATGACAATCCGACATGAACGAAAAGAGGTCAGGCGCAGGACCAACGGCTTCACGTGCTTTCGAGGCATGGGGGTATCACACCGCCAACTTCCTCTCAGTTACGACTGATTCAGTTTATGTTGGCAAAACCCAGGATTATTTATTTATTACACTTTATTGTATATTACAATTGGCGGTCTTATCGCATTCCGCGATTTCTTACAGACAAGCTGAGAATGAAATAGACAAGGTTTGGTATATTGAAATTAAACTAATTTTCGGATTCTATCGCGGTCTCCCCCGTGACCATGAAGGCTGCAAAGTCTTCGAAACGTCGGGAGAAAATAAAATACTAGCACCGCGATAGAATCCGAAAATTAGTTTAATTTCAATGTCTAACATTCGCGTAAACATAAGAAATCATTAAGGTTTGGTATATCCCAAGAAATATCTAATAATGAAAATGTATCTAATAATGTAATATTATGCCATAATATTGAATAAAATATTTGGTTATAATAATAAAATTGCTACCATTGAATAATGAGACAAACATTCCTCTCACCAGATGGTAAGCGATACGTCCTCCCATTAACAATAGCAACCATACAAAATATTGAATTACAAACTGCGTAGCACTCCACAACACTCTTCAACCTGAGACATATGTCACGCCTCATAATGCCCAATAAATGTCCATCAATGTCCTTCAAACCAAAACAGTACTATTGCTGCTTGGTGATAAAAAGATATTGGTGGTAATTAGCCAGACAGTCCCTCGCATACAAGACCAACTAGTAAGAAGTAAAGTGCCTTGTTCAAAAATAAATATAGAAAAATCAATAATGGAAGATTCTCGAATGCACTTCACTTACTACCACCTATATGCGCATCAGCGGTAATTACAATTAAAGAGATTGTATTTAAAACAGTATTCGGACAGTTGGACTCAATTAAGCTCCTTTGTATAATGCAGCCAACGTTGAATGTTAATTCGAGTTTCATTATATGAATAGGTAATGTTATGGATGTCAAGTCGTGCTTATCTCAAGAAATACTGGTTTGAATTGAAAAATTCTTTTGGTGTTGGATAGCTCATTTATCGAGGAAGACTTTAGGCTATATAACATCACGCTATGACCAATAGGAGCGTCAATAAATGATATAATAAAATTGTATCGTCTCCGATCTCCGCCCACGTTGAAAGTTATGGCCGACGTCGCTGCCATAGTCTATAATCAGCTTGTGTATATTCGGTTTTGAATAGGCCGGCATAATTATGTCGACTGGTGAGAGATCAACTTTCGTCAATCGATTCTATAGCTCCACTTACGATTTCCAGTTTCGAACAGGCCGGCATAATTATGACAACTCGCGAGAGATCACCTCTAGCATAACTCGACGGCATTTCATCAGCAGGTGACACTTGCCCGTATAAAAAGAGCTATCACGCCATCTAAACAATATTTAACTGATAAACGCTTACCTTTTATATCCCGGCGCAGCGCCGTTTGTGACCACGATTACTAAAACAAGGAAATTAGATACATTACAAAATATTCAGATCTCGTATAATAGCCCTCGCTTTGTTCATTTTAAGAGGCCATTAGCGTTTGAAGTTATTTCTTTGATATTGATATTTTAAGGAAAATGAGTATTTGATTATATAAATGTTATTTTTAAACTAATTCAAAAGAAGGTTTAGCTATTTGTCGAGTTTTTTATGTATGATCAGCGATAATTTTGTACCCTATGGTCCGATTTAAATGATTCTTTTTGAGTTCGATTTCGTATAGATTTGGCATGGGCCCATTTTAATATTATTGGCATAGGACCCAGAATTTCGAAGAAGCAGAGGGGAACTCCTCAAAATCAAATAGGATTTCGATGATTCTTTTTTTGTTGGTTTCGGTATAGTTTCTACTAACGTATTAAGATGAAATTTGGTATGGAGACAGTTTGAGACCCTGGGAAGAACATAGGCTCCCGGGAAACTACTACTTTTATAACGGAAAACTTTAGCCTGAAAAACTTTATAACGCGGGTGGAGCCGCGGGCAAAAGCTAGTTGGTTTATACTACTAACTGGTGGTAGGTCTATCATATGTGAGAGTGAGTCTGGGTAGGTACCAACGCAATGTCTGTTCCTGCCGCCAAGCAGTAGTGTGTAGTCACTGTTGTGTTCCGGTTTGAAGGACATTGTAGCCAGTGTAACTACTGGACATAATAAGACTTAATGTCTCAGGATGACGAGCGCAGTGGAATACCAAACAATACTTTGTAATTCAAGGTGTTCGATATTTCTGCTGTCTAGGGGCGGTCGTATCGTTTACCATCAGGCGAACGACAAGATCGTCTCGGCAAAGCATTAAAAAACACAATTAACGCGGGCAGAGTCGCGTGTATATAATAGTATATACCTCCACTCCACTAGGCTTCTTAGTTTTTACTTGCAAATAGACTAAATGATTGTAGTCAAGAGCTAAACATCTGTGAAAAGAGTTTTAACTCGCAAAAAATAAAATGCTTTAGAGTTCCGTCTCTCATAAAGAACTTATTAGCTGAGCTAGGTTCAATAAATTCATATCTTTTTTTATTCGGGCATGTAAAGGGACACCACTGCACCTAATGCTAAGTGAAGGTTCCAATAGAATCTAAAGTGACGAGAGATGATTACACTTCGGCAGTCGACACAATTATGCCGGCCTGTTGGAACCGGATATACCCAGGCTGATCCCGGAATGCGACACAGTTACGTGGGCCAGTGGCGGGTTTTAACACCTTGTGTACGGTGGTCACTATCCTGGTGGATATGAAATATATTTTATCACATGCAAAACTATTAAAATCTGTCATATACTATGACTTTTCTGTAAGAATTTCGAAGGTATGTGAAGTCTGCTATCTCGCTCAGGCCAGCGAGTGCAAAGCTTTACTGTGCACCCATCGAATTTATCACAGGAAAATATACAATGGGACTTCGAGACTTTATCCCGAAAACACACCTTGTGTTTGGTTTTAACACCTTGTGTGCGGTGATCGCTATCCCGGCGGATATAAAATATATCCTACCACCACCTTACATTGTAAAGTTTGAATTTTTATACCTTATCTACAAGTTTGTGGAACCGTCGGTGCACGAATCCAACTCGTACTTGTCGGATTTTTTCAGTATATCTAAAGCGGTACAACTAGCCAGCTTTGATACAAAATACCTCCATTACAACTAAGTGTTTTTCGTGCATGCAACATGAAACTTCTAAAGCGCGTTTTACACGAGCGCAGTTTGTAGTTTTTATAGTAAATGAATCCGTCCTAGTCAAATTTTGGTCACGGCGGTCGATCTCAACGGAGATCAGCCAGTTACGCAGGAGATATTATAGTGCACAAGTGCGCAATACACAAGTACTTTCTGTTTCTTCACGCTAATAGCCCGGTGAGACGGCAATCCCACATGACCGGAGAGAGATCAGGCGCAGTACCAACGGATTTACGTACTTTAATAGTACTGTGGTTTTGATAATGTAAATCGATATGTGTTAGTTCATATTAAACTTGGTTTTACAAACGTGGAATAGTTTTTCCGGGATAAAGTCTCGAAATCCCTCTGTATATTTTCGCGTGATAAAATCTGCTGGTGCAAAGTAAAACTTTACACACGCTGGCCTAGTGAGAGTGACAAAGAGAGAAAGTAGACTTCACATACCTTCGAAATTCTTACAGAGAAGTCATAGTATATGACATATTTTAATAGTTTAGCTGGTGGTAAAATATATTTTATATCCGCCCAGATAGCGACCACAGTACACAAGGTATTAAAACCACTAGTGGTCCACGTAACTGTTTCGGTTTTCGGGATGAGCCTTTGTACATCCAGTTCGAACGGCCGGCAGCATTGTGTCAACTGCCGAGGGGTAATCATCTCTCGTCAGTCGACTTTTTATTGAGCCCCACTCCATTTACCATCAGATGCAATGGAGTAACTTATAAAAAAATTGAAAATAACACTACACTGAAATGCGTACGCAGCTATCAATTTATTTGTGTAAACACATCCGATAGACATGAATTCGCCTCTGACCACTAGCCTAGTGCAAAACATAAAGGCTTTTAAGCGGACTGCATGAGATGTAACCTAGATAACGCCATTCAGGTCTTTGAGCCATCTAAATGTTGAACGACAAACGTTTTTCTCCATGTTTTGTATGTTTTGTGAGGTTACGGATGAATGTTTGTCAGGGATATGTTGTAGAAACTGACATGGATGACTTGGATTAGTGTTTGTCGTGGGCTGGGATGGTTGGTTAACACTTCCGTGAAATGGTGCTTTTATTGCTGTTAACTGTTTTTCATTGGTGGTAGGTCTCTCATATGTGAGAGTCTGGGTAGGTACCACCGCAATGTCTTTTTCTGCCGCCAAGCAGCAGTGTGTAGTCACTGTTGTGTTCTGGTTTGAAAGACATTGTAGCCAGTGTAACTTCTGGACATAAAGAGACTTAACATCTCATGTCTCAGGATGGCTAGCGCAGTGGAATACCAAACAATACTTTATAATTCAACTTGTTGGATGGCTTTCCACTGTTTATGGATCATTGTATCACTTATCATCAAGCGTACGGCAAGCTCGCTGTTATACAAAGCAATAAAAAAAATATTAACCAAGTTTTAAAAAAGGAGGAGGTACTCAAGTCATTTGAAAGAAAGAAAAATGATTTATTATTGTTTCTGGCTTATGGGGGAAGGCTTTTCAGGCAAAGCCGCGAGGAACACCTAGTATAATTATATTATAATACCATTTACAACCAAGCTGTTAACTTGCTGTGCTCTCTCCCAAAAATGAGAAAATCCTGAATTTTGCCAGCAAAATACGAGACCAACGCATTCCATTTTTAAAATTCAATAACCCGACTTACCCCGCGTAGCGACTGCGTTCATTACTAATTGTCCAACCATGCGCATAACAATGGACAAAGTAAACGATGCAAAACAATATTTGCACCAATATCCGCCAATATTGGAAGCAAATATGATTCCCATTGGACCTCGCATTCAACGCAGTCGACCATAAAATGAATCATTTTCATTTTGAATATTACACGGGTATTTAACTCGATTCGGCAAGTTTAAAACAATTTGGAATGTTCGAGAATAGCTATCCCCGGTCTATTGTTTGGGGGTTCCATACCATACATACATAGTATCACGGCTTTATCCCATAGGGGTAGGCAGAGACTATCGATTGCCATTTTGCACGATCCTGGCATACTACTCGCACTTCCTCCACCTTCATTAATCTTTTCATGCATTCCCGTCGGTTCCGGGTAATTTGACCTGGCCTGACCTGGTCCCATACCACTTAACCCTATTTACTAAGTGTTATATATATGACTGGCAGGTTTAGACCTGTCACAATAAAGACGTCAGTGCGTTATTGACTGTCAACGAGTTTGCATTAAATAATTACATATTTAACATTGGCGACGAGGATTTTACTCAATATTCTCGTAAAAAGTGTATTTACGAAAATATGGCTCAAACATCGAGATTGCGTGGACTATCGGCAAACTGTGGATTTTTAAACGTGGAGGAAGCATTACGGGACCATTTTGTAATGGCAATGCTACCTGGAACGGAGCGTGAAAAACTATTTGCTCAAGATCCAAAGAGTTTAACTCTAGGAAAAGCGGTGGAGTTAGCAGAGAGGATGCGGTGTGCGCGTACAGGCGCCTTAGCATCAACGGTCCCGGGAAAGGCACCGTCTAACAACGATCAAATACTCAAGATCGACGCCAAAAATAATTCTAGTGTTAAACTGTTGTGTTCGGTTTGCGGTTTTAAAAATCATTCTTCAACTCAATGTAGATTCGCTAGCTATAAATGTAAAAAGTGCAACGTTAAGGGGCATTTGCGTCGCATGTGTAAAAAAAATAATTTCTTGGCACATGAGATCACTAGCGGGGATGACGGTGAGTTGTATAATATTCGCACCTATAATGGTGAACCAATGACAGAGGTTGTCACTGTTCTAGGGAAACGGATCAGGTTTCAGGTTGATAGCGGGTCAGCTGTTACTGCGATTTCCGAACGAACGTATTTTAAATATTTTAAGGAAGTAGTGTTGTCCAAAACAATTAAGTATTTAATGTCTTATACTGGTCGACGTATTGAATGCGTAGGTATTGCAAAATTGCCGTTCACATATACTGGAAAACATGTACTTTGAATGTGTTTATAATTCGTGATGGCGGTCCGCCACTTTTAGGGAGGGACTTTATATCTTTCTTCCGATTAGAATTACTTCCCGTCAATTTTTGTGAGAAAACCTCAGATTTAATAGTGCGCCTAAAGAATGAATTTCCTCGAGTATTCAGTGATGAGTTAGGGAAATTTAGTAAATATAAAGTAAAACTTAAATTGAAAAATGACGTAAAGCCAATTTTTTAAGCCGCGTCCCGTAGCCTTTTGCTTTTACGTGATAAGCTGGACAAAGAGATAGAGCGTCTAGTGTGCGTTGGCATATTGAAGCCCGTAGAGCATTCCGAGTATGCTTCGCCCGTGGTGCCCGTGTTAAAGCGCGACGGTTCCATCCGGTTGTGTGCTGATTATTCAATCACAATTAATAAACAACTATTGGTCGATCAATACCCTTTACCCACCGCGCAAGAACTTTTACAAAGTTACAGGGGGGTCAACAGTTCTCTAAGTTGGATCTTTCACAAGCCTACGCACAATGTGTATTAGATGAAGAGTCTCAAAAGTATACAGTTATCAATACTCATAAAGGGTTGTTTAAGTATACGCGCTTAGTATTTGGGTTGTCCAGCGCCCCGGCTATTTTCCAACGCCTCATGGAAAATGTTTTATCAGGTTTGGACGGTGTATTGTGCATGCTCGATGATATTTTGGTGACGGGAGTGAATAGGGCGCAACATCTAAGTAGATTGCGCACTGTACTTGGTCGACTACAGGACGCAGGCCTAACGCTCCAAAATGCCAAATGTGAGTTTTTAAAGAGGAGCTAGAATATTTAGGTTATGTAGTTGATAAGCATGGGTTGAAAAAGTCACCCAAAAGGTTTCAGCAATATTAAACGCTCCAGTTCCAAAAGACGTTGCTAAACTACAATCGTTTTAGGTCTTGTAAATTACTATCGTAATTTTGTGCCTAATGCTTCATCAATTCTCAGTCCTCTATACGCATTGCTACAAAAAAATTGTAAATGGTGTTGGACTCCAGAGCATAATGCCGCTTTTAAGAAAATAAAAAACATGTTAGTATCGGAACAAGTTTTAGCTCATTTTGATACAAACGCAAAAGTAATTTTGACTGTAGATGCTTCTCCGACCGGATTAGGTGCCATTCTGTCACAAGAAGATGCTACAGGGTTGGAGCGGCCAGTATCATTTGCGTCGCGCACGCTGAATGTTGCGGAGCGCAGATACTCGCAAATACAGAAAGAAGCGACAGCCATCATATTTGGGGTTCGTCGTTTCCATCAGTATCTTTACGGCAGATCTACTCCTTTTGTTCTTCGAACTGATCACAAGCCCTTAATTACTATATTCGGGCCTCATCGCGGAATACCCGAGATTTCTGCAAATAGATTACAGAGGTATGCACTTTTCTTAAGTGGTTATAATTTTATAATAGAGTATGTCAAAAGTGCTAATAATAGCGCAGATTATTTTTCTCGCGCAAGTTTAGATGATTGTGAGTCATGTGAGATGGATGATCACGTAGCGCACGGAGTTTCAAGATACGTTGAGGATAAGGCAACTTATGTTAATTTTGTTGTAGACTCTAGCTTACCTGTAACGCTTCAGAGGTTACGCGAAGAAACTCAAAAAGATGTGATATTATCTAAAGTGATAAAATATATTTTGAATGGCTGGCCGAAAAAGTTACAGACGAAAATATACGTAAATTTTTTCTTTGTAGAGACCAACTTTCATTTGAAAATGGTGTGATCATGCGAGGTTTTAAGGTTGTAATTCCTAACGTGTTACAAGCAAGTTTATTGTCAGAGCTTCATAAATCACACTTAGGCATTGTAAAGTCTAAAGCTGAAGCTCGTAGTAGACTTTGGTTTCCGGGTATCGACAAAGCGATAGAATCTATGATTGCTGGCTGTGAAATTTGTACACAGCTAAGACCGTCACCGACGCGGGCACCGCTTGCCGTGTGGCCACACCCGTTACAACCATTTTATAGAGTTCATGTAGATTTCTTAGGTCCTATTAATGGTGAGTTATTTTTGGTCATTGTGGATGCACATTCCAAATGGGTGGAAGTGTACAGAGTGAATTATACTTCTTCGGCCACAGTGATAGCAAAATTATACGATTTCATGTCACGATTCGGGTTGATTCACACGTTGGTTAGTGATAATGCTACATGTTTTGTTTCTGAAGAATTTACGAAATTTTGTTTAGCGAATGGAATATCGCATGTAACGTCGCCCGCCTATCAGCCAGCTAGCAATGGCCAGGCGGAGAGCTATGTAAAAATTATCAAAAAAGGTATTAAATCCTGTTTGTTATCTAGTAGCAATTTAAAAGAACGTTACGAAAAGTTATTAAAATACCTTTTCGATTACAGAAATTCGGTTCATTCTACAACTGGGTCTTCCCCTGCGCAGTTAGTATTTGGGCGGAAACTTCGTTCGCGCCTAGATTTTATTAATCCTATTTCACCGCCATCCCCTTCTGAATCTCTTACCAAATTTGTGAAACGACAACAGTGTTCACAGAGTAGGGCCTATGGAGGTTCCAACAGACAAAGTTTTAAAGCGGGTGATGTTGTTATGTACAAGAAATATCAAGGAAATAAACAATTTACTTGGAATCGTGGCATTGTTACCAAACGAATAGGCAAATTAACATATTTAGTCACGGACTGTACGACCTTAGTGCAAGTGAAAAAGCATAAAAATCAACTCGTAGGAAAGTCTCTTCCTCCTATCTCTAATACCAGTGACGTCCTGGATTTTACGCCTGAACTTTACGAGACAGATACGTCTCCAAGGGAGGACCAAGCGATTGTGTCGCAAAGTTGCACCAGAGAGGGAGATGGAGATAACGAAGTGGCACTACCCGAGGCTCCAGCTGGAGAAAATGAAGTGGCACTAGCCGAGGCTCCAGCCGAATTACCGCTTCAGCCAAACCTGAGCTCTGATGATGAGTTTTTTGAGGCTGTGACATCACATTCGGAAAACCAGTGTGTTCAAGATGGGACGTCAGGTTCAGAATGTCAGGTTGCTCACGAAACTGAGAATCAACTTTCCTCGGAGCAAAGGCCAGGTCAATCGGAGAGATTATTACGCCAAAAACAAAGAGTTGATTATAAAGCTTTCTTTTGTATGGACTTGTAATTTGTTATTTTAGTTTATGTTCTGTTATTTAGTTGTACCTTAATAATACTTATGTTATGGGGGAGAAATGTTATATATATGACTGGCAGGTTTAGACCTGTCACAATAAAGACGTCAGTGCGTTATTGACTGTCAACGAGTTTGCATTAAATAATTACATATTTAACACTAAGTATTTTCGTACAGACTGGCAAACATTTCCTGCAGTCAATACTGGGGGAAACCTACGGCTGGGATGCCGAAATCAAGTGGTTAGTTGGGAAGGAGGTGGTAACTTACTAGGATGATTGGAGGGGAGAAAGAGTGAAAATGTTCGGAAGCCTCAATGTGAAGTTACCACCATGAGGTATATACACTTAACTGTGAGCGACAAATGTCTGCCGCGCATGAACGTGCATTCGTTGTGAAGACCGAGCGTAGATGAATTATATATATATATTTTATATATTGCTTTGAATGACGAGACGAGCTTGCCGTTCGCTTGATGGTAAGCGATACGACCACCCATAAACAGTAGAAACACCATCTAACACCTTGAATTACAAATACAAAATGTTGTTTGGTCCACTGCGCTCGCCATCCTGAGACGTGAGATGTTAAGTCTCATTATGTCCAGTAGTTACACTGGCTACAATGTCCTTCAAACCGGAACACAACAGTGACTACACACTGGTGCTTGGCGGCAGAAATAGTCATTGCGGTGGTACCTACCCAGGCAGACTTTCACATATGAGAGACCTACCACCAGTAAAATATTCCTCCGGATGATGATTACTGTACCAAAGGTGTAGTTGCCATAGTGGCACACGTGAGTGTTGCGTTCCGAGATCCTGTGCGTGTTTCAAGCAGGCCGGCATAATTTTTACGACTGGCGGATAATCATCTGTCAGTCCTGACTATGATTTGACGCAACTCCACTTACCATCAAGTGCAGTGGGTATTTTTCCCGTGCTTGTAAAAAAAAATTCTAGGTCAATTAACTGAGTTATTTCTTAGATGAAAAGAAACTCTCAGAAGTCTGGAATAGCTAACATAGTTTCAGAGATTCTCATACCCAAACTTTCAACCTACATAATATTATATTTTAAAACGACTTTTAAAAAAAGGGAGTTTTGAGATTCTTGTGTCTGTATGTTTTTTGTTTATCTACCTATATATATTTATCTTAATTACTTCGATGGAGTTCTCGTCACTATACAACTGTAGTATCGAGGTCTCGCGTTCAATCCCCTGCGTCGGGTAAAGTGATAGGTTTTTCTACTCAGTATCAGCCTTGAGTCTAGAATTTGTACCTAATATGGCGATAAGCTCGCTCCCGATCAGATAATGAGATGGAATACACACGGCGAAAAGGGTGCACCAGTTGCGCCTCTGCCTACCCCTTCGGAAATAAAAGGTGAGTGTGTGTATCTTTACGTATTTCTCTGAGCTTTGCGTGGTTTGCTTTTTTCTTTGCTAAAGGAAATTGGCGGAGTGGTGTCATCGTTACATCTTGTTTTGAGTTCATATTTTTTAGTACATATGAAAAGCGATAATAGCTTAGTTCGGTGTTGAACGGACTGCCGAAACGAATTTCCGCAGGATCAAAACCCAAACGCACCTGTGACTTTTCAAAATTATGACCTGCATACTGAGAAATTCTCTATAGGAATTTTGAGGGTGTGTGAAGTTTAGTATTCCGCACTAGGCCAGCGTGGTGGACTACGGCCTAATCTCTCTCAGTAGTAGAGGCGAGAGCCCAGCAGCGTGACAGTATATAATACAGGGCTGATATTATTATATTATTTATAAGTAAATATGACTGCCTTGGTGGCGTATTTGAACTGCATGCGCTCTACGGCAGCGCTCTGAAGTCCTGGGTTCAAATCTCGTGTCGGGCATAGAGTTACTGGAGTTTTTCTGCTCAGTATCAGCCCGGAATCTGGAATTTGGACCCCATGTGGTGATAGGCTCGCCCCCTATCACATCATGGGACGGAGCACACTTGGCGAAAACTGGGTGCTCTGATTGCGCCTCTGCATACCCCTTTAGGGATAAATGTGTGATGTTTTTACTAGTACATACGTATAACCGACATATAAACAAACTGCAAAATAAACAGTTAAATTGCCGATCATTAACCAATGTCATACGACTTTTAACTGCATTGGTTAACTTTATAACAACACCTCTGGGAGTTGGATCGTTCCGGACAAAAATACTGTAGCAAATAACTACGAAGCTTTATTGTAATGCTTTCATGTTTCGGTTTACTCATTTTGTAATTGTTGTAAATGCTAATGGCTTCTGGCTACCTTTTAAGGGAGAGGCGTGATGCTGAAATTTTGTGGAGATGTTTTCAAGATATCAAATCACGCATAAACTGTTTAATTGATTATGATGTTTGGTAGATAAGTTACACTGAAGGTATGAGTTAATATTATGTATTTATGATGGTTGTTTTATTCCTAATTATCTACTTCTGTTGAGCTATTGTGATTCCAAGAAGAGATTTCCATTAACTGTATCCAGTCGTAAGTAAAAATTGTTTTGTAAAATCATGAATTTCTGCTCGCGTCATTAAAAACACACACATCACGCCTTTATCCTCAAAGGGTTAGGCAGAGTTGCAACCAGAGCTCCCTCTTTTTTCATGTATGTTCCGTCCCATTATATGATAGGGGGCGAGCCTATCGCCATATTGGGAAGAAATTCCAGAGTCCGCTTAGATAAACTCAACATCACTACCCGACCAGGGATTCGAACCCAAAGCGGTGTACCACACGCACTACAACTACGCCGCCGAGGTAGTCAAGTAGGGGTTTTATTCCGAGTATGTTATTGTACGAGAATTCTATAAAGGAATTGAATTTTATCATACGAATATCAAAAATGTATATTTTTAACATATGTAGGGATTAGATTATTTATAACATATATGAGTCGGATTTTATGAATTTAAAGGAATCCCAAAGGAAATAAGTAATTTATTGTGTTCGCTTATAATTCGTGGGCAAAAGCTCTAGAGATTGCTTCGTGATTTTAAGAAATATCTTTTACATTTCAGATCACTAGCTTTTCCGCGCAACTTCGCCTGAGTAAAGAAGCTTTGAATTACAAAGCATTGTTTGGTATTCCACTGCGCTCGCCATCCTAAGACATGAGATAAGGTCTCATTATGTCCGGTAGTTACATTGGCTACAATGTCCTTCAAACCGGAACACAACAGTGACTACACTACTGCTTGGCGGCAGAAATAGACATTGTGATAGCACGTACCTAGGCGGACTCTCACATATGAGAGACCTACCACCAGTAAAATATATTGAATAGTTACAAATGTTATGAATAAATAAGGCATTACGCAGACGCTATAAGAATGTTGACAAGAAAACTATGGTAAAACTACCACTTGATATAAAAATTATTTTACGGTTTTTCATGGTTTTTATATTATAGTGCGCGGACTGCAGTCTTCGAAACGTCGGGAGAAAATTATGAAATAAAAACCGCCATAAAATCCGTAAAGTAGTTTTATTTCAATGTCTAACATTCGCTTAAACATAAGATACCAGTTACTTTACTAACTTAAGCAACTGTGGGCTTCATATAATATAATATAATATCATATCAGCCCTGTATTATATGTATACTGTCCCACTGGCATGGGCCTCCTCTACTACTGAGAGGGAATAGGCCTTAGTCCACCACGCTGGCATAGTGCGGATTGGTAGACTTCACACACCCTCGAAAATTCCTATAGAAAATTTCAGGTATGCAGGTTTCCTCACGTTGTTTTCCTTCACCATTAAAGCAAGCGATAATTCACAAAGAATACACACATCATTTTTTAGAAAAGTCAGAGGTGTGTGCCCTTGGGATTTGAACCTGCGGACATTCGTCTCGGCAGTCCGTTCCACAACCAACTAGGCTATCGCCGCTTTTTATGCCGCTTTATATGTGATTCATGAAACAAGTTGTTAGCGTCTGCGCGGCGCCTAAGCATCATTGCAGTCCGTCTCCAAAACACGAATCAATCAATCAAAGAACCTAATACACGAAGACTCAAATAAAACGAAATAGTTTTTACATTTTCCGAAAATAGAACTAAATTGAATTTTAAAACGGAACCGGAAACTTCTTGTTCTGAAAGTTTTTCCGTTCTCAAAGGAAACTGATAATATTAGCTTAGTGCAAGTTAACGGAATTCTGTTAATTTAAAACTGGAAAGTCAATTAAAATGTTACAGAGGTTTTTGTATTTACCGGGTTTAAATTGTTTAGCCTTTTGAGAGAATTAGCTGAAATTGAATTTTCTGTTTCACGGAACATTGAACTAAATTATTTACTGTTTCTTTTTTGTGTAAGATATATTTTATTAATGTCTAAGATTACCTTCCCTTTGCTTGCAAAACAATCAAAATAGACCTTTATTTATTTACTTGTAACCATGTATGTGTCCATCGCAGTATATTATACGAATAAATATTTCTTTCTTTTTAGTTTTTGTTACTAAAAGTCGCGTCAAAATAGGATCAGCCGTATCGGAAATTAGCTCAATCCAAACGTGCCAAAAAATGCAATGCCATGTATTGAGAATAAGTGCTTTACAACCTTTAGAATAGCATTTATTTTAGGCTTTCTGGTATATACTTATACATAATATTTTTTTTGAAAACATGAGATTTTCTGTTACATCAAAAGTTTTTTTTTTTTATAAAAATGTACTCACCATTAACAAACGACAAAACAAAAACACTCCAAAAAGCGAAATCCATTGTCCCAAAAAGTCACAAATCCACCAATCACATATTTACGATGTCCGCAATGAAAGTTGTACGCGCGCGACACACGCGCCCCGCGCCACGGCTGTCGCAAGACTGAACCGGCGAGATGTCCCCTACCACGTTAAATGAAGTGGTAGACGTTACGTTTCGAATGACTGGCTTTACGTGCGGATCTAATGCACTCCCGTGATTTGCACGGATTGTAAACATTCGATTTACAGTTAAGAGTGTTGGTTCGTTGATTGCTTTTTATATGATGAAAATCAAAGTGAATTTGTTTGAATTTGGACATTGTTTTACGATTACTATTGAAAATGTTTGTGGAATGGTCTAGAATTATTTAAATTATTTTTAAGTTTTAGTATGTAATAATATCAGTCATGTATTATATACTGTCCTACTGTTGGCCACGGGCCTCAACTACTGAGAGGGATTAGGCCTTAGTCCACCACGCTGGCCTAGTGCGGATTGGTAGACTTCACACACCCTCAAAATTCCTATAGAGAACTTCTCAGGTATGAGGTTTCCTCACGATGTTTTCCTTCATCGTTAAAGCAAGCTATAATTCACAAAGAACACACATAACTTAGAATAGTCAGAGGTATGCCATCGGTTTTTGAACCTGCAGACATTCGTCGCGGCAATCCATTCCACACTCAACTGGAGTATCGACGCTTTTGAATTAATAAGTGTTAAACGAAAAGTTAATAAGTGTTAAAGTAAAGAATAAATTCTTAAAAGAATTCTTCGAATGAAGTTAAGATTGCTTTATATTTAATTTTTAAATAAAAAAATATTACTAAATTTTACGAATTTCAATGTTTCTCATATGACAAGATTTCCTGACGAAGGTGAAGTCCTCCTAGCCGAATTTTCGGCCAATCTTAACAGAGATCAGCCAGGTACGCAGGAGATATTATAGTGCACAAGTGTGTACACTAACGAAGGTATAATATTGGTAGTTAAACCAAAGCCGGGAGCATACACAAAGCTAGAGATAACGAGGTCAGCTTCAAACCTCTAGTAATTTTAGCGATATTTGATATTTGGAGAAATATAGAGTGCATTTTGCGGCGGATTGCGTGCTCCGTACGGAGTTTGCTTTGTGAAGAGCTGAGATAGGTTAGTTCTATACCTGAAATATTAAGTCAGTCCCAAATTAATGTATACTTTGACGGGAATATATACATAGGTATATAACGCCTATATCCCATAGGGGCAGGCAGAGATTATGGATTGTCACTGTCACGATTCTGGCATACTTCTCTCGCTTCCTCCACCTTCATTGTTTTCATGCATTCCTGCCATTTCTGGGTACTTTTGCCCTGGCCTTTACTAAGAATATCATCTGGCATTCGAAGGTTCGGTGCCGTCGACCCCTACCGGCTCTTCCATCCACATTCGCCTTATATCGCCTCTTTGTCGGTCTCCTATCATCCATTCTACCCAAATGCCCAAACCACCTTAGACGGGGATATGGTCCATATTAATTACTTTGTACGTATATTTGGTGTTCGTATATACAGTTATTTAAAACTGTAGCTTGACTTGTATAATTAGTGAGTTTGTTATTATGTCAGTTTTTTTTGTTTTATTATTTTTATTTATATCGTGCATTATACGGGGTTATTTTGACATTGCGTTACTAAATGAAAACACATACTTATCTAGTTGAAAATACCATTTTACAATAAGTGACTTGATCCGTAGATGTTAAATAAAAATTGTAAGTTACGAACAAAATAAATATTCATAAAAAATATTTTAATTTTACGCGCTCTAATACTACTACTACTCTAAGAGAATTCGTCGCCGCGGCATAAACACACTTTCAGTCAGAAATACACTAACGCAAACGTTATATTCGCAATAAACAACAAAATGATCAAAAAATCTGCAAACTAAAACCACGATTTTTGGTAAATTTTTGGCACAATGTCAGCAAAGGTGAAGACGAGTATGTGGTTTCATTTAGTAACGCAATGTCAAAATGACCCTGTATACATATGTGTAAGTATACATTATGCATTTATCCCCAAAAGGTTATGCAAAAGCGCAAGCAGGGCATCCACTTATATATATTTTTTTACGTTCACTGCAAAATGACCCCACTGCACCTGATGGTAAGTGGAGTCAATAGAATGTCGACTGACGAGAGATGATCACCCCTCAACAGTCGACACAATTAATGTAGATTTAATAGTATACAGACAGTCCTCGACTTACGTCGTATCTAGTAACGTCGAACAATGTTTTGACACTAGTCCTCAAGAATACGTCAATTGTTTCGATTTCCGGCATAGGAGAATTCATTTGTCGCTATATACCAAAAATAACTAATGATTTAAGTACATAATTATTTAAAGAACTTTCTTTTGAAAATGCAGTTTTATTTTTATTTTGAGTCCTTGTGGAACCTAGCCATAGCCTATGTAAGCACATGAAAAATTTGTCTCGACTTCCGTCGTTTCGATTTACGTCGCGTATTTCGAGATCCGAACATGCCGTAAGTACGAAGACTGCCTGTATTAATATAGATTTTAACAGTAGATAAAAAATAAGGTATACAATCCTGAATGACCTATGCAGCTCCACTTACCCGATTTACAAATAATTAGTAGTTATCCATACCTTTTAATGTTAGTATATACGTACGATAATCTCGAAAACTATTGATCCGCTTCTGAAAATTCTAATACTAATGGAAAGCCACATTTCAGTGCTATGCGCTTTTAGCTTTAATGGATTATTTCAGAGTGTTAAGGAAGCAATAAGTTGAACTGTATTAGTATTGTTACAGAGGTGAAATTTATGAATGTATTTAGAAGTTGATTAGAAGAGTAAGAAGTTCTAGATTAAAATAGAGGCTAATTTCATTCCGGAAAATTCGACAAAGAAATTATATTTCGAAAAAGGAATTATATGCGGACAAAAATACAAAAATTGCATGCAAAAGCTAGTAATTTATAAATGAAGTAATTACTCAATAGGTATTTTAGTCTGGAAATTGAATTGACAATATCTTTGTATTGCACATTATTTATTTATTTATTTTATTTATAGATATTTTCTTCATTTAAGTATTAAGCTTTCCCAATAATAAAGGCATAAGGACGGCAGTAGTTTATTACAGGGCTAGTAATATTAACATGATATAACTTGGTTATCAAAACAATTAATTATAAAATTAAATCCCCTCGAGTGTTATGAGATATCAAGTAGAAAATTGACTTCAGAACAACTAGGCCGAATAAACAATTTGTGTGGGTGTTTACGGAAATTATCATAATTATATTCAGTAATATATCGACAATGCTGCTTAAGTAGATCGTTTGTAAATTACAACAGTAATAATATCAGCCCTTAGAAAGGGATTAGATATTTAATAATAAAAAGAAAAAGTAAAAATAAAATATATGTATATATTATTATAATCTTTCTTTTATAATAAATAATAATAATATCAGCGTTGTATTATATACTGTCCCAATGCTGGACACGGGCCTCCTCTACTGAGAGGGATTAGGCCTTAGTCCACGACGCTGGCCTAGTGCGGATTGGTAGACTTCACACACCTTCAAAATTCCTATAGAGAATTTCTCAGGTATGCAAGTTTTCTCACGCTGTAATTAGGCTATCGCCGCTTCCATAATCTTTCTTACATAGTATTATAAAACGAAGTCACCCACCTCATATATCTATACGATAAACTCAAAAACTACTGAACGGATGTCTATGACATTTGGTATGGAAATAGTTTGAGACCCTGGGCAGGAGATGGCTTCTATATTTTATGAAAATAAGCTCCATTTTTGTCCCAATAAACTTTTTCACGCAGGCGAAGTCGCGAGCCATAGCTGTTTGAAAATATAAAACCGTTTTACGAATTATAATATGCAACATTGATTATAGAAACTGAATTCTTATATATTTCATTCAGTAAATAAATTATAACTTTTATTACAACTACGGACAGAAATCAACGTTTCTGCTTTATTTATTTTGTTAAATAAAAATCATGTAAAATACTATTTATAAACAGCAAAAGATTTAAATCACATAGTAACAAACATAAAAAGTGAGTTTCATTCGAGAACACGTAGTAAGAGCTCTCGTAAATGCATTACCATTTTTGCAAGCTCCAATGTTCCATAAATCATATCGCGTACATACATTGTCTTAATGGGTAACGGATTGTTGTTCATCTCTATTACGCTGAAGTAACCAGATGGATATTGTGCAGTGGCCCTAACTTTCAGGAATGCAGGACTTTATCCTAGCCGAATCAGAATTAGTATTTTTTTATACTAGTAAAGTGACCACACTCCTGATGCTCCGTGGAGTAGGGTCCAAATAAATTACACCAGCCTGTTGAAATTGATCAAGTCGATGTTTATATATTTAATAACTAGCTGACCCGACAGACTGTTGTTCCGTCTTAACTATGAATTTGCAGCGCGCATTCTGTCAATCGCTGACAGTTATATCAAAGCATTGACAGTTATATAAAATTAATTTCCTCGTTACGATTTCTTAAATTTTCTAATTTTCCGCGCAATTGTTTGAATTTTTTCTTTCGTAAGAACTTTCTCCTGATAATAACAAAAATAAAATAAGAATTTTTTTCGTTGAGAACCATATTGGATCCCATGGGGGTTAGTAGTGATGTTAATATATTTACTAATATTGTATTTGATTCGTCCTTCCAAACATCAGCGGAGCAATATATACTGCATCTCAATTAATATAAATAACACAAAACGAAGTATCTCATGAGATTTATTATAATGATTACAATTTTATTCTGTCTCCATCATATAGGAAACTTAACAAACTTCTTTTGACTTGCCCGGCAAAGTCACCCAACTGCACCTGATGGTAAGTGGAGGGTCAATAGAATGTCGACTGACGAGAGATTACCCTGCAGTCGACACAATTATGCCGGCCTGTTGAAACCGGATACATAGGCTGATCCCTGAAAGCGTCACACTTCCGTGAGCCACTATAGCGGGTTTCAACACCTTGTGTACGGCGGTCGCTATTTGGGCGGATATAAAATATATCCTACCAAAATAAAGCAACTGTAATAAAGTTGTACCTTTAAGCCTTCGAAGATATACGCATAAATTTGTTACTTTACTATTCGTTAGTACGCCGAAGCAATTT